>NC_048302.1:98839634-99035939 GCF_013100865.1 Trachemys scripta elegans | reverse complement strand
GGCGAGCACTTCCGGGTTCGACTTATCACGTCCAGACTAGACGCGATAAGTCGAACCCAGAAGTTCGATTTCCAGCCGTCGAACTACCGGGTAAGTGTAGCCAAGGCCTTAGGCTTGGTCTACACTACCCGCCCCAATTCGAACTAAGGTACGCAACTTCAGCTACGTGAATAACGTAGCTGAAGTCGAAGTACCTTAGTTCGAACTTACCTTGGTCCACACGCGGCAGGCAGGCTCCCCCGTCGACTCCGCGGTACTCCTCTCGCCGAGCTGGAGTACCGCAGTCGACGGCAAGCACTTCCGGGTTCGACTTATCGCGTCCAGACTAGACGCGATAAGTCGAACCCAGAACTTCGATTTCCAGCCGTCGAACTAGCTGGTAAGTGTAGCCAAGGCCTAAGTTGCTGGTGGCTGGCTTATTAGGCTGCTTTCACTGCTTTCCTACTCCCTGACCCACCTCAGATGGCAGAGGTGGCTGGCCAGGGTAAGGTTGATATCTTCTGAGGGAGCTCTCTGGAACAGGGGAGGCAGACATTTGGCAGCAACCAGTTTGTGGGTAGGGGACTATGAACATTCTCCTCCTTGGTTTATTGCAGGCAGCAGTGACTGCACTTGATTACTGCATACGTCACCAGCCATGGCTTCTGAGGCCACCAACTTTACGTGATAAGCCAGGGGAGTGTCATCTGCAGCTGAGCATTCCATACAGTCCTAGATTGGGGAGGGGGAATCAATGGACTGAATATTAGTATCAGAGTGCCACTGGAGCCAGTGCAAAGAGAGAGCTCCCAGGCACAAAGCTTCAAGTGTTGAACCCAGGTGTGGCAATTGCCATCTTGGCTGACATATCAAAGATTGACCCAGGGACCTCCAGAACTAAAAGGATGAGTTGCTATAGCTTGAGCTAAACAGCCAGCCTCAGCATTCTCACATCTTCTTGGATCAGACACAGAGATGGACATGTAGCAGACAAACCAGTGGGTTACACAGGCACATAAAAGGAGGTGCCCATTCAGAGAGAGCAGGATATTTTCCCTCCACAACCAACTTGGCTACCCAGTATGAAGAGTAAGGCCATACTTCCTCCTTGCCTCTGGGGTGGCTATTGCCCCCATAAATGCAGAGAATGTGGCCAGCTTCTCTTGCTTACCAATTCCCACCTTGCTTGTTCACAAGCACAGCGCCACCCACAATCTGGGCTATTGTTATTTCACACTTCCAAATTGCCAAGAGTGTGCTGGCATTTCTGAGCATGCTCATTGAGCATCTACTAAAAAAAACCCTCCCCCGCCAACAATAATGAGACTTCTTTTCCTCTGTGACCTTACTGAACTTTCTCCCTCTTTGACCTGATCCAAGGGATAACTCAGGCATGGCACTGCTGATTGGACAATTTGCACAATGAAGATTGAAACTAGCTCTTTGAAATAACTGGAGCAAAATTCTCAAAATGCAAAAACCTGTTTTTAATAATAGGGATAGAAGAAAGGAATAATTAAAAAAACAATTTTAGGAACTCTCAGTTTTTACTATCATTTAGTGTAACTTCAAATTCATATGTGGCCCAGAATTCACAGAAAAAAATTACAGCAAAAAATTGTAGGAATTACTAAAATGATGAAATTTGGTTACCTTAAGCACTGATCTGAGTCCAGGAAAAGAGATGATCTGGACCCGCTGTGTGTGTGTGTCTGATTTTGAACCAATCCAATTAGAAAACTTTAGGTTCAGTATAAATCAGACATAGGCTTAATGCAAATTTGAACATTCCCTAATCTCCAGTAAGATTCATGATCTTATTGGCAGTAAGATCCAGCTGCAGATTTCAGATCTCGATTTGAATGAATGACCACAAAGATTGTGGCAACAGCACAGTTGTTAATCTGAGGAATAGTCTTAATCTTTAGGACAAGAAACAACAAAGTATTTTAAGATATGTTGCTGCAGAAACTCAGGTCAAATACTATGTGACTGTTTCTAAAATGCTTAATTATCTTTGTTTTAATATCTAAAGGATGAAATTCCCAGAAATCCCAGATTCGCTAAAAAAATTACATTAGTATATTTGTTGGGTTGTATGAAAGTTGTTCAGCCCTCATTTCATGGAATATCTTAGTTTTTCAGAAGCCATATGCACTTGAATTTCTGCTAAGCCAGCCATCTAATCATTAGTAAAAGAGCAGATCGGCTCTGTGAAGAAAGTGCTTAAATGTGTGCAATATTGTGATGGATGCAGAGAACTTATTGTTTAGCTTTTCAAATGAATTTAACACCAATGTGCACATACTTAATTGCATTTCTACTATACCAACTCTGGCACATTCCTGATGCTTCTAAGTATGCCTGACATTTCCATCAAAATCCCACCCATATTAAGTTGAAAAGATCCTGGCTGCAAGATTTGCATTCAGTTGCTATAATTAAGGATAAAGACTAATCAGCAGACTGAAAACAGAGCAGGCTGAAATTGTTTTTATACAAAAAGTTAAGGGAAAAAGAACATTAACTAATGACAATTGCAAACTCGCTATAAAAATCCAACAGCTTACTAGAGTATATATGGTCCTGAATGATTTTTCATAAGTGTCAACATTTTCTAAGTGTATGCCAGCAAAAACGATGGAGTCTTTGTTTTACATTTTATCACTCCATTGATTGTGGGTGCTTAATGCTTTTGATAATAGGCCTTTAGGTGCCTTTATTAAGATGATTTGGGTGCCTAAAGTTTGACAGTTTTGGTTTTATAAATGCAACGCTCTTCACCGGTCTCATTTTGTGTGTTGGAAACACATTATGTGAGTTACTGAATACAAAAGCTCCTCTTCTCTACCCTTTCTGTATGCATTAACCCTGCTAGAGAACCCAACAGTTTGGTACCTCATCTGCTCAAGTGAAGGCTATCTAATCCAAACCATTGTCTCTCTCTCACACACACAAAAGACAATGAGATTCTATGAAAAACAGCCCTCTCCTTTACGTGATTGAGCATTCATAGATTAGCACAGGAGACAAGTCTTTCCCTTTCTTCCCTAGTGCTTGGCACTAGAAATAACTCTTTGAAGATCACCAGTATCAGTCCCAGGTGGAGTGTGCTCTGGGGAGTGAATATAATGAAATATGCATGTAGTATGTTGTTTAGGTGTTATGCAGGTACAAGGTTTGTGACTGAAAGCCATGGACACTGTAAAATGTATGGTAAGAAGTCTGAGCAAGTCTGTTATAGAATGTGTGTGATATATGATCTGAGTAGGTGTTCTGAAATGGGCGTGGATGGCTATGTGGACAATACCTCACTTTGTGGTACTTAAATGTGATTAACTACCAAAATCAATATTTAATAGCAAGCTAAATTTGCAGACATAAATTCTTTATTTCTGATTAACTCTGCATCAGTAAACTCACCTTTCACAATATGTCAATCTCACAGGCACCCTCTGTTATGCACTTTTACTGTCACTTCATCAATACAAATAGTGCAAATTCTTACTTCTTTGCTTTCCTAGAAATTTCTCAAGAGGTATAAACACATCTTACATTGTTACTACACATACAAAAAGAAAATCATGGTAGTAACTAGCACCCCTCATCAAGAGTGTTTAGAAGATGAATTCAGGACCTCTACGAACACTCACAGGAAACAATAACTGTGCATAGTAGTAGATAACAGCAAACAAGTCAGCCTCATTATAATTACTGATGAAGGTACTACCACAGTTTCAGGGTAACTGCACCAGTGTCCTCCACTCTGTTGTCTTCTCCAGGATTGCCAGGCAGGTCTCAGGTCTTCAACCATCTCCTGCCTCTGGGCAGAGACCTATGTCCCACTGCCTTCTGAACGCACAGGCTGCACAGCTCCCTGATTTACACTATGATATCCCCAGCAAGCCAGTCTGCCTAACAGCTAGCATCGGTGCATTGCTTTTTCTCTAAGGGCTATGATGGGTGTGATTTACCCATAATCCAAACTGCTCTTTCTAAGCAAACATTTATTCTTAATGAGAAAAAAAACCACAACAATAAACAGATTTAAACACACATTAAACATACCAGCAATCACCATTAGCCTTACAGGTAAAGTTTGAAGGATTAGATTTTTATGAATACATGTCCATTTGACCACACAAAAATAAACCACTGAAAATATGTGTATTTATAATGAAAATTTAGAGATAGGCAAAGAAAAATGCTTGAGGACATATTAGTGTTTGAATTTAAAGAGATTTACTTGGAATATTTTGACATGTAATGTTGACAAATTGTGTTTTAACACATATTTGTCTTTAACTTTTTGAATCTCCAGGTCAACTATCATTAAATAATCATTGTCTGACACCCCTCACCCCATGATTTCCCACAACTGTGAAAACATAAATTAATAAAAATAAGAAGTGCTTTAAAATCCATAGTTTTGTGCAACTGAAACTTTAGATCAATAAAAATTGAAAAAATGCATAATAGACCAATATTATCTGTCCAAATTATATTAAAAAAATAAACATTCAATTCTTCCAAGGCTACTTATGGAGCCTTAGTTGCCCAAAGTCTTCCACAAGTCTTTCCAATCCTTCCACAAGTGTTGGGCACCCTTTGGACAGAAAGTCCTGTCTGTTTGCTGGATCAGAAAGAAGGCGCTGTGTTAGTTCAATCTCAGCCTTTTTATACCAAAAGCCCTTTCTTTGTTTGATTCTCTGGAAAACCCAGTTTCAAGCAGTATATGCAAATAGGAGACACTTCTCTGGAGTTATTTACAATCTCGGGGATAATCACCCTACTGTCCTTAATTTCTGTAGGATCAGTGGTAATCATACATAAATTTATGAATGGTTTAAAACAATGGCCCCCAAAAGATATGGAGTTTCAATATCTGTCACAGTTGCAATATCTGTTATAGATACCTAAAAAAAGTATGAAACCAGATTCTTGCATCTGGGCAAGCTGTCCTCAGTGAAGGAACTTAGGGGATGATGCAAAGGTGGTATCCCTCATCCTTTAACCTGATGACATCTGGGGTCTGTTTAACCCTAAGATTGCTCTACATTATGCTAGCTGGAAAACAACCCCCTACAAGACCATTACATAGCCAGGTTTTGCTAGAACAGAAAGCCTAAACATGCCGAAGAAGAATGTCGAAAAATGTCTGAGATCCTTCCTGTCCCACAAGTGAAGGAAGACAGAAGATTCTGGAGGTTATAGGGTTTGGGTTCTGAGGAACATTGGTCCACTTTTTATAGTTTGGATGACCTTCATGACAGTAGGAGGAAATGGATTTCCTTGGGGACAGGGTGGCTAGAGTAAGCAGGAGGGAATTAAACTAATAACAAAAAGGGGGAAGGTAAAAAGGGGGAAGATATCTCAATTTTCAGCTGAGAACATTAATCAAGAAACCAAAGAATATGAAAAGAATGTCCTTAATTGCCTTTACATCAGTACAAGGAGCCTGGGTAACAAACAAGAGGAATTGGAATTGCTTATTTATAAGCATACAGTTGATATTACTGAAACCTAGTGGGATGATTCACATGATCGGAATGTTAAAATCAATGGTTACAATCTATTTAGGAAGGATCAAGTGGCCAAAGTGGAGGCAGGAGTGGTACTCTGTGTCAAAAATGGCATTACCTGTTTCCGGATTACTCATAATTTGAAAGAAAATGATCTTGAATGCTTACAGATCTGTGGGGTAATGGATAAAGCACAAGATGGAGTATTGGTTGGTGTCTGCTACAGACTACCAAATCACATTAAGAAACATGATGACTGATTCCATATCCACCTGTCTATAATGTGTAGCGAAAAAGAGTTGTGTGATCATGGGAGACTTCAATTTGAGTGACATATGCTGGAGATCTCAGGCTGCCAGTACTTAACATCCTTGGAATTTTTAAATATTATAGATGACAATTTCCTATCTCAAAAAGTGTTGCATCCAACACACGGGATTCTATATTAGCCCTCATCTTGACAGATAAAGAGGAATGGATCACAGAACTAAAAAATAATGATAGCTTAGGTATAAGTGAATACATTTATAATGTGCAAACAGAATAAAGTGCAGATGAGTAATATATACACTTGATGCTTTAAAAGGGACAATTTCACAAAGCTGAAAAGTATTATGAGCCAAATCAGCAGGATGGAAGAATTTAATCAGAAAAATGTAAATAATTGGGAATTGTTTAAGAACACTTTACTAGGCGCCAAAAACCCCACAATCTCATAAATTGAGTTATAAGTCCTTATTGGTTAAAAAAAATTACCTAGGTTAGATGAGAAGTGAAGGCACCTATGAAAAATAATATATATAATGGAAGACACGGGAAGTTGAATATAAATCAAGAGCTTGGAATTTATAAAATTGATAAGGGAAGCAAAGTGACAAAAGGAGAAATCTATGGCCAGCAGTATTAAGAACAATAAGAAAGTTTTTGTAAGTATATTAGGAACAAAAAGAATCCTAGCAATAGTATTGGTCTGTTACTCAATGCAAATGGTAAAATTATAAATAATAATGTAGAAAAGAAGTGTTCAATAAATATTTCTGTTCTACATTTGGGGAAAAGGCCAGATGTTGTAATCATATCATATGATAACATTCTTTCCATTCCACTAGCATCTCAGTAGGATGTTAAACAGTAGCTACCAAAGTTAGATATTTTTAAATCAGAAGGACCAAATAGCTCTTTTAAAACTCTTGGATGCAAGCTGAGGAGCTCCCTGGACAATTAATGTTGATTTTAAATAGGTCATGGCTCCACAAGGCTGGAAGAAAGTTAATGTTGTGTCAATATTTAGAGAGGGTAAATGGGATGACCCAGATAATTATAGGCCTGTCAGTTTGATATTGAATCCAGGCAAGATAATTGAGTGGCTGATATGGGGCTCGACTAAGGACGAATTAATCCAGGTAATATAATTAATGCCAATAAATATGGGTTATAAGAAATAGATCCTCTCAAACTAACCTGATATCTTTTTTTGATGAGATTACAAGTTTGCTTGATACAGGAAATAGTGTTGATGTAATATACTTAGGTTTCTGTAAGGCATGTGACTCAGTACTACATAATATTTTGATTAAAAAAAGGAAGTATCTAAAAATAAAATGGCACACATTAAATTGACTAAAAGCTGGCTAACTGACAAGTCTCCAAATTCAATTGTAAAGGGGAAATCCATCACTGAGCAAGTATGTTTCTAGTGGGGTCCCACAGGGATTGGTTCTTAGCCCTGTGCTATTTAACAATTTTATCAAGGACCTGGAAGAAAACATAAAATAATCATTGATAAAGTTTGCAAAGGACACAAAAATTGAGGGAGTGGTAAGTAATGAAGAGAACAAGTCACCGATACAGAGAGATGTGGATATTTTGGTAAGCTGGGCACAAAAAACAATATTTGTCTTAATAGAGATAAATGTAAATGTATACGTCTAGGGACAAAGAATATAGGCCATACTTACAGAATGGAAGCCTTTACCCTGGGAAGCAGTGATTCAAAGAGATTTGTGGGGAGGTGGATAACAAGCTCAGCATGAATGCCTAAGTGCAACGCTGTGGCCAAAAACACTAACGCAATCTTTGGATGCATAAACAAAGGAATCTCAACCAGGAGTAGAGAGGTTATTTTACCTCTATATTTGGCATTGGTTCAACTGCTGATGGAATATTGTGTCCAATTCTGGTGTCCACAATTTAAGAAGGACATTGATAAATTGGAGAGAGTGTTCCGAGAAGTGCCATGAGAATGATTAAAGGATTAGAAAACATGCCTTCTAGTGACAGATTCAAGGAGCTCAATCTATTTAGTTTAACAAAGTAAAGGTTAAGGGGTGACTTAATTATAGTCTGCAAGCACCTACATCAGGAAAAAATATTTGATAATGATCTCTTCAATCTAGCAGAGAAAGATATAACACGATCCAGTGGCTGGAAGCTAAGGCTGGACAAATTCAGACTTAGAAATAAGGTGTAAATTTTTAACAGTCAGGCATTAATCATTGGAACAATTTACTATTTGTTCAAATGAAATTAAGGGTGGAGGTTTTTTTAAAAAACAATATGTTCTAGGGATTTTTATGGGGAAGTTTATTTTATACAGGTAGTCAGATTAGATGATCACAAAAATCCTTCTGGCCTTGGAATCTAGGAATGCCCTCTATGCTAGTGGGAGCCAGGAAGAAGCAGTATAGAAATGGCTATGCTTACTTTGTGTCATCTGGGCAAATTTACAATTTCAAAACACCATGCAATCAGCAAGAGCCTGCATACATATTCTAAATGTCCAGGAGGGCTCTTTGTCTTTAGACATATTGTGTCTTTATATTTCAGTGGTGACACATTTGTACTGTTACTTTGCCTCATTGCCCTAGGAATATTATTTCTTTTTTATATTCTCTGTAAGTTGTCAGAATTGCATTTAAGAAAACTGACCTCCTCACAAATCTCATGTCTGCTAAAGAGATATTATGCCACACACAAATCAATTTTAAGGAAAGGCACAAATGAACAACCCTGTTCTTCACAAGCTTGGGATAGATCCTCAGCTGGTATAAAGTGATATGCTTACATCACCTGAGGATATGGTTCACTCTTGTTAAGTAGAGAAACAAACTTTATATTTTATGACTTCAGCAGCCATTCAATATATACTTCTTTTTACCATGAATAACTGGTTTTAGTTCCATGCAACACATGACCCCATCATATCTCTCATGTCCCTGGAAAATGTGTAAGACAGTTTTTCCAGGAAACATACATTTAAACTAATACTTCCCAAGAGACAGAATTTGCCTAATTGTTAGGGTACAGAACTGGAACCAGAAAGTCTTGTAGTTAGACATTGATCTACAGTGACTTTTTAGAAAGCGTTGGATAAATCACTTCGCTTCTGGGTCAATTAATCCCTGGTGTAATGTCATTGAACTCCATTGAGAGCCATCTGTAAAATAAGGGCTTTACTATTTTCTTACCTACCATATCTGAATATTTCTAGAGTTCATGTTCTAATAATTAGATACTCACAGAGGTATGGAATACTACTACAAAGGTGGCATTCTTTTTGGTAGGAATGGCAGAAATCTAGAGCATAAGTGTTAAGTAAAATGAATGCTCTACAAAAGGGGATGAATTCTTCTAACAAAGAGAAAAAATCCTGCTGTCAATAAACTGGCAAGGAGGTTTTGAATGGCAACCTAAAATGCCATTGTCTTTGATAGGTGGAGAAGGGAATACACTTTGCAATAGAATGAGCATTGCTGACCACCTTTCAATCCAAGTGTTTTCCAGTTGACCATTTCTGTTGCACAGCTATTTCAGATAAGACTAAAGCCAGGCAGGGATGAAATGGCAAAGAAGGTAAACTACCTGTAAAATTGCCCCAAGCAATATCGCTGAACAAAGATCAAAAGGAAATATATACTTTGGAGAAGGAAATTAACACTCAGCTTTTGTGCAAACCAAACATAGTACCGGTAGTTACAGAAAAAAACTGAACAGAAATAAGAGGTCCTTGGGCAGGCCTTGTTGATATTTATTTTAACATAAGAAAGATTTTGCTGAAGTACATGTGTGTTTAGGTCTACTGCACTTACTTAGGAATATCATTCCCAACTATGTTCTACATAAATGCATCTTTGCCTTTGCCTTGCTGCAGTCTCTGGGCAAGCTGATTGCAATCGGATTTGAGGGTTCTCAGAACCTCCTCAGGTTCTTTGTGATCAGCCTCAGACCAATTTACACTCTCTGAAATGGGACAAGCCACTATGCTCAAGTCAAATCTTATTTCTGGCCTGAATTCAAAGCCAGAAAGATACCTTCTGTACCTCTTCTGACAGCTTTTCCATAGTCATCCATTTTTCTCCTTATGCACAATGCTAAGAGTGCTCAACATTCTCTGTGCATAATATATTGGGATTTTACAAAGCTCTAATTTTGTGTTTTTGGATCAGACATCAAACCAGCATTTAGATGAAACATTAAACATTTTTCTAAGAATAAGCATTTGTCATGCTTATGGAGTTCACTGCCCTTGGGCATGGGGACTGGACTATTTTGAAGTCACCTGGTGTTTTTCATCTTCAATAAATAAATGTTCAAGGTAGCTTTACAAGATTACCAAGTGAGAAGAAAAGCTGATTTCTTCAAAACAAAAGTAAGCACTCATGCTCCAGAGAGAGCCCAGATACATTATGAACTTTAGCATTCAGTTTTTTACAATATATGTATACATGAAGTACATATTTGTATCACTGCATTTTTAAAAATTCTTTTTTCACTGTACTATCTTTTGGAATATACCATAGGAAGTGAGTAAATCTACTCAAACAGGTTTTGGGAGAAAAATTAGGTAAACTTTTGCATGAAAAAAAGAGCATAAACTGTTCAGAGATTTGTTGCTGACAGTTATGCTCAATAAACTCAATTATATATTAAGCGTATTTACTATAATACATATTTGCGTATGCAAATACAGTTTTTCTCATTTCCAAGCTATCGATATAGTGAGCAGGAAACTATATATGTAGTTAAACATAGATTTGCTAGCTCCTAATGTAGTTTGGCTAAATCACTTCAGGTCACTATTTAAGGAGAACAGGTTATATTTTGGTTACTAAAAAATTAAACCAATAAATGTAAATGTATTTTGTGTAAATGAAACTGAAGGTGCATATTTTGGGCAACTATGTGACAAACTGGAATGTTCCCAAACATTTTACATGTATTATGTTCATAACATTTTTGTAAATAATAAATCACATGTACCCTAACACTCAGCATTCAGGATGCATATGATATGAATCTCACAAAAAGATATCTGTAACTAACTATACCAGCGGCCTCCTCCTGGCACCCTTAGAGGTAATCACTAGATAAATGTGGATCAAATGAGAATCTTGATTGGCAAAGCTGATGAGTTCACTTTAATTTTATAACCCTTTTCTTTAGATTTATACATCATTCCTTTGGATGCTTGGGGAATGTGATGAGAAAAAACGATTAATGCAGCTTGGTCCTAACTTCTTCTAGATACTTCTTTTCACTCTCTCATACAGCAATTACAATCCCATACAATACAGGGAAGTTGGTGCCATGTATTGACACTAAATCTACAGACTCAGAGGAACCTTTCATGGCAGCATTAGTTTGTATAGATAGCCCTGAAGGTATAAAATTAATTGCTATTTATAAGGATGGCTGAATCTGTCAGAATCAAATAAGAGTCAACCTGAATCTTTGCCCAAACTCTGCTCTGAATCAGACAGAAAAGGGACTTAAACCTGGGTTTCCCACATCCCACCTGTATGCCCTAACCACCAAGTTATTAGCTCTTACACAGTTGCTCTTGCTAAGCCAAGAAAACTTCTCAACCTAATATTTGTTGACCCAAATACATGTCCACAATAAGTTTTGATTTCAATGAAAAAATGTTTCACTGAAAAATTCCTGACCAGGTCTAATAATGACTAAGCCTGATCTCACAGGTTCTTGGGCCATGGTTTAAGTTGTCTCTATTCTACCTGGAAGGCAAAGGCTCTTCTGTGCTGCTCCATCTCTACTGTAGTTTAAAATACGTCTGTCAAGCGATTAAAAAAATTAACTGAACAATTAATCACACTGTTAAACAATAATAGAATACCATTTATTTAAATATTTTGGATGTTTTCTAGATTTTCCAAATATATTGATTTCAATTACAACACAGAATACAAAATGTACAGTGCTCACTTTATATTTATTACAAATATTTGTGCTGTAAAAAACAAAAACCAAAAGTATTTTTCAATTCACCTCATACAAGTATTGTAATGCAATCTCTTATCATGAAAGTTGAACTTACAAATGTTGAATTATGTACAACAATAACAGCATTCAAAAATAAAACAATATAAAACTTTAGAGCCTACAATTCCACTCAATCCTACTTCTTGTTCAGCCAGTCACGCAAACAAACAAGTTTGTTTACATTTGCAGGAGATAATGCTTCCCACTTCCTGTTTACAATCTCACACAAAAGTGAGAACAGATGTTTGCATGACACTGTTGTAGCCAGCATTGCAAGATATTTACATGCCAGATGTGATAAAGATTCATATATCCCTTCATCTTCAACCATCATTCCAGACGATACATCCATGCTGATGTATGGGTTCTGCTCGATAACGATCCAAAGCAATGGAGACTAATGCATGTTCACTTACATCATCTGAGTCGGATGCCACCAGCAGAAGATTGATTTTTGATGGTTCGGGTTCTGTAGTTTTCGCATTGGAATTTGCTCCTTTAAGACTTCTGAAAGCATGCTGCACACCTAGTCCCTCTCAGATTTTGGAAGGCACTTCAGATTCTTAAACATTGGTTTGAGTGCTGTAGCTATTTTTAGAAATCTCACACTGGTACTTTCTTTGCATTTTGTCAAAACTGTAGTGAAAGTGTTCTTAAAATGAACAACATATGCTGGGTCATCATCCAAGACTGTTATCATATGAAGTATATGGCAGAATGCGAGTAAAACAGAGCAGAAGATATAATATTCTCTCCCCAAGGAGTTCAGCCAAAATTAAATTAATGCATTATTTTTTTAACAAGCATCATCAGCGTGTCCTCTGGAATGGTAGCCGAAGCATGAAGGGGCATACGAATGTTTAGCATATCTGGCACATAAATACCTTGCAATGCCAGCTACAAAAGTGCCATGAGAATGCCTGTTCTCACTTTCGGGTGATATTGTAAATAAGAAGTGGGCAGCATTATCTCCCATAAATGTAAACACACTTGTTTGTCTTAGCGATTGGCTGAATAAAAAGTAGGACTGAGTGGACTTATAGGCTCTACATTTTTACATTTTGTTTTGTTTCTGAGTGAAGTTACGTAACAAAAAAAATCTACATTTGTAAGTTGGATTTTCATCATAAAGAGCTTGCATTATGGTATTTGTGTTGAAAAATATTATTTCTTTTGTTTGTCATTTTACAGTGCAAATATTTGTAATAAAAATAATAATGTAAAGTGAGCACTGTACTCTTTGTACTCTGTGTCACAATTGAAATCAATATGTTTGAAAATGTAGAAAAACTTCCAAAAATAGATAATAAATTTCAGTTGGTATTCTATTGTTTAACAGTGTGATTAAAACTGAGATTAATCGCGATAATTTTTTTTTAGTTGTGTGAGTTAACTACGATTAATTAACAGCTCTAATATAAAAGCATGTCCCTGAATAGCTGTCCATATTGTATTTATTCATTTACCTGCTGTGCTCCCCCCCCCCGACACTTTTTTTGTTTGTTTGCAAACTACCTGTGTCGATGAGCCTTGTTTGCAATGAGCAGGAAAGCCCACTAGCCAGCAGAAGAGATGACTGAAAGAGATGTAGTTGTTATAATACTAAAATGCATACAAAGCCTTTCTAGAATGCTGTCCATTCTTTTAGTGAAAGTTTTGAGTTGACCTCTATCTTTTGAAAATAATGAACTTTACTTTACATTGCTGACACATCTTTGATACTGTCTGTTTTGTTATTTCCTTCTAGGTTTCTCTGAAAACAGGGAGAACAAAAGCTTTGAGAAGCACTGAATCACTCAGTCAATGTTATACTGCCCAAGTGTTTTAATTCAGTATGGTGATGTTTATTCGGTTTTATTATGTTGAGTTTCCCTTTGTACTGAGCCATCTCATAGTGAAAGAATAAGTAGCTCCTCAGGCCAGTATGGATGAGTTTTATACCCATCTTTGCAATTATATTTTCTCAACCTCCTCAGTTGCATGCTGAGCTGTCAATCGTTGTCAACTGGCAGTGGTGAGCAAATTGGAGGAGCACTGTGGGAGAAACCTGCAAGGGAACAGCAAGGGAAATGTGAAAGAGGACCATCTTGCAAAGTCCAATAAGGGACTTGTAAAAAGAGAAGAACATAGACGAATACACAAATTGCTGGTCTTGAAAGAGAATTGTCTAACTATGTGTGCAACAGAAAACTTAAACCAACTGCTGTGTTATGTGTTTGCTACCGCTCAACACACACGCTAATACAACCTCATATAAAACATTAAGTGTACAATAATGTTCCTTTTTTCCCCAGTGGTGGGAGGGGAGAACATACTATGTCCAAGCATTTGAGTGTGAGCTATTGTCTCTCCCTTCTAATGAAGGCCTACAAGAGTCTTCATTCTATTGCAAAATCTACCATTAAAAATGTTCCTGTAGGGTTCAAGCCACTGCTGCTCTATATATTGACAGTCAAGATTACTGCAGTAGAATTCTGGCTCAAACTGCCCCAGAGATGGCTAGTACCATATCCATGACTTTCTCACACTTATGGAGATGAGCACAGTATAGGCTTTTCAAAGTGCTCAGCACTATCTGATTCTGCTCCTATTGAAATAACTGCACTTAAATCATTAACCTCAGTAGACCAGACACCAACACTGAACACTTTTAAAAAATCTCACCCTACATAAAAAGATAGTGTGTAAATTTCAGCAGGTCCATAAGAAGTTCTAGAGATGGTCAGACATGAGCCTGTTGCAAATCAGAACAAAGTGCCGTTGGTATTATCCCCAGACCAACAACACTAGACATTTATCTTTTTTTGGACCAGTTCCCACATTTATCTAAATCACTATCGGCCACTTTGCTGCAAGCTCATTAGTAATAATAACAGCATCTAATCTGGTTTTCAGTACAGTGATTTAAGCATGTTAACTTCCTTTTATTGTGCAAGCTATTATCCTCCCAAATCATTCCTTGCAGCTGGTGATGACTGATTTGGAAGGCATTATTTAAATTGCAATAATATTATCCTGTCATATTCTGAATTCTTCTTTCTTAATAAAGCTATAAAACATTCAGTAGTTCAGCATCAGCAGCTTTATATTTTGAAAGAGACCACACTGCTCTGTAGTGCTGGATGTGGAGCTGTAATAGCAGGATCTGTTCACATATTCTCCATGCCGGTGTCCTAATCCTAAAAAAATATATCATCTCCAAATATCTATGTAGCGTTTAACAGTGAAAATGATCTCTTTCACATTCGGTTGAAAATCTTTCTAAAACTAATTGTGTAGATAAATGTTCTGCCTGAATACCTTCTTCTGTATTTTTCTGTTTAAGTGCTATGTGTTAAAGATCTCTCAGAATGTGGCTAATCCCTGGCTAACTGATAATCTGAATCAAATACCTTTTCTTATAGAAACAGATGAATTGGTGATATGTATCTTACCTTTCAGTTGTTTTTCAGGCAGTGGTAGTGCTGGTCCTTAAACAAAGACAATTTTCTCACTTGTGTTCTAGAGTGTATCTGGACATATTTAAATAATTATGCTAGTTGCTTTGGTCTCCTGGGATTCTTTTACAAAATGGCAGTGTTGTGCCATGTTCCTTTTGTGTCTCAAAGTTGCAATCTCCATTTTAAGCTATGAATAATTTAATTAGACATTAGAACTGGAAGTGTCTCATTCACTTTGAAGCACATAATTTATTATTGATTATCATTTAGATGGCAGTAGCACCTACAGGCCTCAAACAGGTTGGCCTAGCACAATGGCACATTGCACAAACTTAATAAATAATGGTCCCTACCTGTAAAGGCACTACTTCTAAAGCACCTCCAAGTGTCTGGGTGTGATACCACAGTCCTTTTCTCACCCCTGGAGCCCTTTGCAGGCAGCTGGCTGATCTTCACTGGTCTTCAGTAGCTTAGCCCTCTGGCCAAGTCACAAAGTCTGATTGAACCCTTCTGGAGTATTAAAAGTCCAGTAAACAAACAGTCTCTTTGCCCTTGCTAATGTCTTCAACCACAGCTGTTGACCCTTTAAATTTATCTTTTTGTTTGGCCTTCCAAATAAAGCCCTGTCCCCTTCTCGAGAGTCTGTCACTTTACCTGTGGCCAACAGGGGAACCCAGGTCCACTCACCACTCCGGGTTCCAATCCAGGACCCTACACACAAAAGTCACATACTGCTTACTTCATTCTGTCACTACTATTTCCTTGGGCCTCTTCCTAAAGGGCCTTTTAATCTCCAGCCCTATCTCAAAGCCACCATCATCAGGTCTTCTCCTGGCTATGAAAGTTCAGCTTGCCACAAGCCTTTTTGTCTCATTGTCAGGCTCCTTTGGCTGGAGAGGAGCACCTTTCTTCACTCCTCTGGTCCCAGCCAGGAACTAAACTGATAAGCCAAGGCAACTCTTTTTATTTGGACCAGCAAGGCACTGATTGGTTGTTGCCAGCCCCTCTAGCCCTTGGAGGACCAGTTCTCTATAGTTTCCAAAATGGCTGCTCCAGAAACTTCTCTCTAGGCCAGCATAGAGGACCCACCTTTGCTGCTATTTTCCTCTCAGCTCACTGCTTCTTGGGACAGGGTGTAGTAGGACCTCAGGGCCCATAATAGGGAGCCACAGAGGCCAAATACACCACATCACACTGACTCAAAGAACTTACACTCAAAAAGGCAAGACATTACAGGTGGATGAGACAAACAAGCAGGCCAGATTGAGGGCAGAGGAGATAGGGCAAACATAATAGCATATGTGCAATTCTTAGGAAGTCAGTAGGAGAGCTAGTTGGTAATCTTTTGACAAAATGTATTCTCGCCAATCTCCTGACTTGAAAAATATTTTGGAAAAAGTTTTGAAATGGCCAAAATATCCTGTTTTGACATTTCAGAACTGAAAGATTTTTTTTGGTTCAAAATTGTAGTAAATTTAGACTAAAAAGATTTTAAAAGAAAAATATCAAAATTGAAATGAGAGTGTTGTGGGGCAAGTGTGCCCTGTTCCCCCTTTGGGATAGGGTGGGGTAATTATCTCCCCACAGTCAGACCTTAAGACCACCCTTTGTCATGGGGTGGTGGATGCTAATAGTAAAAGTCAATATGGTCACACTCTCTCTCAGGGTTGTATGGCCCAATGGCCAGAGTCAGGGCGATGGCTCCTTCACACAAGGCCATGGGGTCCAATAGCCTGAATAAAAATGGTTTGCCAGTTCGGCCGGGGTGTGCTACCAAATGGTCAGTGTGGCCGCCTGGCTCAGTAAGGCGGTATGGCCTAGCAGCCAGAGTCCGTTTGGCTGCCCCCTCTCTCAAGGCTGCATGGCCCAATAGCCAGAATCAGTCTAACTGCCCACTTCAGTAAGGTTGTATGGCCTAGCAGCCAGAGTCAGTAGGGCTGCCCGCTCTCAGGGCCACATGGCCTAAGAATCAGAGTCGGGGTGGCCACCTGGATCAGTAAGGCTGTGTGGCCTGGTAGCAAGAGTTGGTCGGGCTGCCCCCTGTCTCAGGGCTGAATGGCCCAATGGCCAGAATCAGTCTAACTGCCCACTTCGGTAGGGCTGTAAGGCCTGGCGGAAAGAATCAGTATCACCTCCCAGATCAGGACTGTATGACCTAACAGTAAGATTCAGTAGAGTGGCCCTTTCTCAGGGCTGCATGGCCTAGTAGCCAGAGTCAGTATCACTACCCCTTCCATAGGGCCGTGGGTCCTACTGGCAAGTATGTCCGCCACCGGGTCAGCAGGGAATCTGCCCGAAAACACACTGACCTCCCTCAGCACCACAACTAGTCTCCCCGAGCTACTTCCTACCCAGTTCCTGATGCCAGAGTCCCAGCATCTCTGTGGGCTCGGGGCTCCTCGGTCAGGGTGGCTCCCAACAGCTCTGCCACACCTTGGGCATTCTCCAGAGTTTCAGTGTCCCTGGCTCCCGCAGTCTGGGGCTTCTGCTATTCCTTGGCTGGAGCTCACAGCATGCGTTCTCTCTCTTCAGCGGTCAGCCCTGACTGAGCTGAGATGCTCCCTTTTATAGTCAGTCTCCAGCTGGACCATGCCCAGCAAGGCTACAGGGGTGTGGCATCCTTGGCCCAGAGAGTGAAGTTAACCTTCACGGTACCAGTGCGGGGCAAGTGCGCTCCATCACAGAGACATTTTCAAATTATCATAATAAAATGTTTCAATTGAGCTAACCTATTTTTTCCCCTAGATTTTTGGTTTGCAACATTTGAGATTTTGATTTTCATCCTGATTTGGGATGGGAATATTTTTTGACATCTCAAAAATTTTCGCAGGATTGGAAGTCAATTTCCCACTGAGCTGTAGAGAGTAGTAGTGATCACAATTCACTTACTAGTCGTTACCATGTATGTATGTATTATGGAAGATATGAGTTTTGAGGAGAGACTTGGAGGAGCACTTGGTGATGGTTTCAGAGATTTTTACTCGGAGCTGCCCCCATACATAAGCGGTGGCATGGAGAAACTACTTTTGGAGAAGCATGGAACTGGGTGATCAAGGCTGACATCACTGCACTGGAGGGAAGGGGGGAGTTGACCTTGCAATAAGATAATAAGTTGGATAGGAAGAATGAGGCTCAACTTTGGAAAGGTTTGAAAGCAAGGAATATAAAGTTTGTATTTGATGCACTGGAAGAGAAAACACCAGTGGAAGGATTTAAAAGATGGGGATGGGTGATGTAGTTGGAGTGACCAATGAGGAAGATGATCTAAACCATCATGTTTTGAATGGACTTGATAATTCCACAGAATAAGAAATTGCTTGTGGGAGAGACTATGAAAATCTGTTATTGTTTTAAGAAACTATTGTCTTTCTAATGTCTGGTGATTATTAGAAGTTACAAAGGTAGAATACAACACAATTGCTCCATTTTGCATTGCTGTTGTAATACTTTAAGGATAAGAGCAGCTTTTACTTGTAGACTATCAGGTTAAAAACCACATAGTCAACCGAGAAAAATATTTGAAAAGGCACCCAAGTGCCTGGAAGCCTGGCTATAACCCCTGTATTATATCTCTGGGATTTAGTCACACAGCTTCCTTTAATTTAAATAGGAGCTGGGTAGCCAAAATCTGTACAAGTCTTTGAAAATGTGTTATTTCTTGACAGCCTTCAGAGGGGTTATCTGATTTGAATGATGATGGGCTCAATCATTCTGCTGAAGTAGATTATTATTATTTTTCTAGATATGGAGTTCTGAGGGAGCAACAGACAAGACAAGACATTAACGTGCCTGCTGTCCGTCGCCCAGGAAGGACTCTGATGTTCAGAATACAGCAGAGTATGTTATACTGTAAAGGCTGTTGCCAATTCGTATTACTTTATGTTTTAAGATCATTATAGCTACTTTACTAATCAAAGGTATGTTGGGTTGTATTGTGAAACTCTGATGAATACAAATCCGACCTAACGTTTGAGATCTATAGAATTTTGGAATAAATGTTCCTGTTAGAGCAGGTGACATCAAATTTAATTTCTAATACTGCTCCATACACTGTAACTAAATAAGATACCCAGGCAACAAATACATTACGTTAGGAACGCATTAATTTCTCTTGATGGAATTAAGTTTGTGTTTAAATTGTACTTATAGGGTGGACATCCTCTTAAATACATTCACAACATTTACTCATTCTAAAATTTGCCTTTTAGAAATAAAAGGGTGAAAATCTAGTTGTCTAGTTCGATAATGAAGAACTGTGAATGTAAGGAACAACCTTAAATTTTGCACCACACAAATTTAGTAAGTTTCAGGCAGTGATAAACTATTGAAAACACCTTCCTTGAATCACAGGATTCTTACCTGTAGTGCAGGTTTTTCCTGTGTTCACAGTTCCAATGAGACTCACACATAGATGGCACCAGCAAAATATGGGATGTGATGATGTGCAACTGAAGGTCTAATTTTGATTATAAATCCTTTATTATTGATAAAAGTGAAGCTGTGTTTTTCCCTTTCATGTCCTAGGTTGAGTTTTCAGGGCTTGCAGTTAGAAAATCATGTTTTATTTATAAAATGAGCTCATTTGATCTGTAAACCACTCACAGACAATTAATATCAAATCCCCAAATATCTTTTTCTTAGTCAGTTTTCAAACTGCAACTCACTTTGCTCTTGGGCCTGATCCTGCAGATACCTCACTTACGCAGGTAGTTCTATTGAAGCCAGTGAGACTACTCCTATGAGTAAAGTTACTTATGTGAGTAAGGGTCTGCAGGATTGGACCACTGGGCCCCAATAGCAAGCCCTAAGGTTTGGGGAAACAACTGTGAGACTGTCCTCTCTGGTCACACTTTGAAAGCCCATTCTATTTAGAAACAATTTTAGTTGTACAGTTTACTATAAAATATGTTTTCAGGAAAGACGAGGGCTTTTCCTCTCTACTAGGTACTTTCTTTAAGAGAGTTTATCTACTCCTGCTTTTTATTGCCCTCCTGAAGCTATAATCATTTATTTGTGATACCACCATTTTTATAGCAGTTATTTGGAATGTCACAGGTGGGGAATAAGCACATGAAGTCAAATATATAGATCTTGGGCCTGATTCTTTACTCTTTTACACCAGTTTTAAGCCACTTCAACTATATTTGTACCTGTGGAATTACAGCAACATAAAATTGCTGCCATGGCACAGGAAATCAGACATCCTACTTGGATGCAAGTGTCACTAGTAATAAAACAGAGGAAATAAATTTTTGACTTGCTACATTCCAATTTGCTTAGAAAATATTTAGACATTTAGAAGGGATGCTATTTAATTGTGCAAAAAGCATTTCTATATACATAGATTTTGACATGGAGTAAGAGGAATGAATGGATCTTTGCCTGAATCCAAGGAAGGGGAATAGTATTTCTATTTAAACTAGAAGAGCTCTCATTGCTAACTGAACCAGTGTCAAAACTACTAGTGAGCCCTTTGTCACGTTGTGCAGTCTATATGGTTTTATAAAAACATGATAATAAGTGAATATAATGTAACTGGGATAGTTTTGTAAAGATTTGATGATACGTGAATATAATGCAACTGGGATATGCTTTGTGCAAAAGGTCTCTTTTAAGGTATCATTACAAAGCTCATAATCTACTGAGTGTCATCATCCTATTTGTAGAAATGTACCACTCTTGTATCTAAAACTAGAAATATAAAACATAACTCTGAGGGCCTATTGTAATTATGTAAAGTGTGGGCCATTAATGATGGTTTGGAATCTTGAGGGTTCCCATTAACAAGGACCATTGTCTGCAGATGGCTGTGTTTACCTGTTAGTCTTCCTGTATATATGTGTGCTGGCAAGTGGGCAATGAAGTCTTGTAGTGACATGTGATCATGTCACCTGAACTGGAATCCATCTTTACCTGGTGCTTTTCCAGTGATGGGGGGTGGAAACCCAGAGGGACAAAGGGTTCCCGCCTTATGCAAAAGATATATAAATGGGTGGAAGAGAACAAAGGGGAGAGGAACCATCATGAAGAATCCCCTAGCTATCACCTAAGCTGGAACAAGGGGAAAGAATTGTGCCCAGGCCTGGAAGGTGTCCAGTCTGAGAAAAAAAACTTACTGAAGCATCTCTGAGGGTGAGATTATCTGTATTCAGTTTGATTAGGTATAGATTTGCGCATCTTATTTTATTTTGCTTGGTGACTTTCTTTGTTCTGTCTGTTACTACTTGGAACCACTTAAATCCTACTGTCTGTATTGAATAAAATCACTTTTTATTTAGTAATTTACTCAGAGTATGTATTAATACCTGGGGGAGCAAACAACTGTGCATATCTCTCTATCAGTGTTATAGAGGGCGAACAATTTATGAGTTTGCCCTGCATAAGCTTTATGCAGGGTAAAACGGATTTATCTGGGTTTAGACCCCATTGGGAGTTGGGCATCTGAGTGCTAAAGACAAGCACACTTCTGTGAGCTGTTTTCAGGTAAACTTGCAGCTCTGGGACAAGTGATTCAGACCCTGGGTCTGTGTTGGAGCAGACGGGAGCGTCTGGCTCAGCAAGACAGGGTGCTGAAGTCCTGAGCTGGCAGGGAAAACAGGAGCAGAGTAGTCTTGGTACATCAGGTGGCAGCTCCCAAGGGGGTTTCTGTGATCCAACCCGTCACACCCTTATCCCTGGGTTTCATTCACAGAAACTGCTGTGTTTTTCCAGTTCAACCAGCTGAACAATGAGGAATAGATAGAATTTTTGAAAGGCAAATTTAAAGGTGGACAGTATCTGATTATAGCTCAGGGTCATATTTTATAGCCATTTAGGTGCCTAATGGGATTTTCAAGTGTTTAAAAATATGGCTTTTAGTGCCTGTTTATGTAGTTTCACATACCATTAAGAGCAGTGTAAAATATTATAAAAAAGATCCATATTGTAAATGTATGATATTTGAAGGGCATTTTTCACCTCTCCTCAAGATGTTTCTGTATAATTTTCCTGTTACAAAACCCTACGGACTTGATCCAATGCTAAGTGAAGTCATAGGAAAGATTCCAATTGAGTTTAACGGTCTTTGGATCAGGCCCTAGCAACAAACGTTTTATTGTAAATTGGAACTTACATAATCCAGAAATGCAAAAATAAAAGAAAGTGGGCATGATAGGCCCCAAACTGGATTCATTAATTTCATTACATTGGCCATGTCTACACTACAAAGTTAAGTTGACTTTATGTAAGTCGACATTGAGCCTCTGATTTAAGCAAGTGGATCTTGCGTGTCCACACTACGCTCATTGTGTCGGCGGAGTGCATCCTCACTAGCAGGGCTTTCATCGATGCACGGAGCACTGCGGGTAGCTATCTCACAGTGCACACAGCCAAGTGGAATTTTGGGTTGGGCTTGCAATGCTGTATGGGACCAAAACATTGGCGTGAGTGGTTATAGGAACATTGTGTTAGCCTTCCATGATGCATTTACCTACCTACCTTCCTTCCCCCCTGAAATCAACCGCAACCAACCCTTTTTCATAAGCCTGGGTTACCCACATGGATGCCATAGCACAGGGAGCATGGACCCCACTCAGCTGCACACTGTTGTTGTGAGCATTACAAACCTCATACCTTATCCTGTAGTATTTACACAGCCGATACAGGAGCAGCTGCACGGAACAATGTGATGCCACACAAGCAACCCTGCTGGAAGACATAGAATGGAGTAATTAGCAGTTGCTGGTGACACCTTGACACAGTTGAGCGCCATTGTCATGCATCACCGTGACACAGTTGATTGCCGTTTTTGGCCTGGGAAAAAAGCACTGACTGGTGGGACCACATAATTATTCAGCCATGGAATGATGAGCAGTGGCTGCAGAACTTCTGAATGCATAAGGCCACTTTCCATGAACTGTGTGAAGAGCTTTCCCCAGTCCTGAAGCACAGCAATACCAAAATGAGAGCTGCTCTGCACTGGAGAAGTGAGAGGTAATAGCGGTATGGAAACTTGCAATGCCACACTGCTACTGGTCAGTGGGGAATCAATTTGTAGTGGGTAAATCTACTGTGGGATCTGTTGTGATCCAAGTGTGCAGACTTATACTAAGAAGGGTAATGATTCTGGGCAACGTGCAGGACATAGTGGATGGTTTTGCAACAATGGGATTGCCTAACTGCAGTAGGGTGCTAGACGGGACACTTATCCCTATCTTGGCATCAGACCACCTGGCCAAAGAGTACATAAACCGAAAGATGTTGCAATGGTGTTGCAAGTGGATCACAGGGGGCTGTTTAACCAACATCAACGTGGGATGGTCAGGAAAGGTGCATGAGGCGCGCATCTTTAGGAACACAGGTCTGTTCAGAAAGCTGCAAGCAGGGACTTTCTTTCCAGATTGCAAAATAACCATTGGCATTTCAACATCACCAATTGTGATCCTGGGAGACCCAGCCTATCCCTTGGTCCCATGGCTCATGAAGCTTTACACTGGCAACCTGGACAGCAGTAAAGAGCAGTTCAACCATAGGCTGAACAAGCATCGAATGGTGGTGGAATGGGTCTTTATATGTTTAAAAGATCGCTGATGCTGTTTGCTTACTAGGTTAGACCTCAGTGAAAGCAATATCCCAATTGTTATTTCTGCCTGCTATGTGCTCCATAATACTGTGAAAGAAAGGAAGAAAAGTAGGGGTAGGGAGTTGAGGCAGATCACCTGTCAGCCAATTTTGACCAGCCAGACACCAGGGTAATAAGGAGAGCACATCGAGGGGCTCTGCATCTCTGTGAGGCTTTGCAAACCAATTTCAGCAATGAGCCAGAGTAATGTGACACTTATCTGTGTTGTTCCTTACCAAACTGTCCCCACCATTGCATTTTCTCCCCTGTTGAATGAATAAAGAGCCTTTTTTCCTCAATCTGTTAAGTTTTATTATACACACAGAGAAACAGCAAAGAAAAGTAAGATAATCTGGGGCAAAAGTGCTAATAACACTGTGCGGGGAGAAACAAGGAAAGCTTGCTTACAGATGCACTGCAATAACAATCAGTGGTGTGGGAATCAGTGCCTTCTGGTCCTTGTACCCTCCCCTGGTGTTGAGTGCAAGGGATACTGAATTCCCACCCCCCACCCACCCACCTCATAGGACATTGGGGGGGAGCATGATGTAGAATTGGGTGATGATAGCAGCAGGTTCAGCATAGGCTGCAGAGGGACTCTAGCATCCAGCTGCCTTTCCTGAACCTCAGCCAGATGCCTCAACATGTCTGATTGCTCCTTCATAATCCGCAGCATCTCTTCCTGTATGGCATGCTCTGGTTCCATGCATGCTCTCCTGTCCTGCCTGTTCATGTCCAGGTTCTGGGACAGTGTAATCCTCCACGCACTGAGCTCCATCTTGTCACCCTCAGAGGTGTGCATTAATTCATTGAACATGTCCTCCTGAGTCTTCTTTTTCTGCCTTTTACTCTGGGAAAGTCTCTGTCCCAGTGTGGAGGATGTGCTGAGGGACAATGTTTCAGCTTCAAGGAATGCAACGCACAAGGGTAGCACTGACAGTGCATACATTGTTTTTGATGCAAGGTTAATTTTTTCTAATAAAAAAACCATTCCTTAATATACTTTACTGAAAGCCACAACATAATCACAACCACTGGCTATTGCAAGAGTCTGTTTGCTGCTCCAGCCATGGTAAGGCCACTAGGCATGGAGCGAGAGGTCTTGTGCTGCTGCTTTTGTGAAGATATCCTTGGATCACAGGTTGGAATTGAGGAGAGCCCCCTTTCCTCTAGCAACTTGGATGGTGCTAGAGGACATGCACCAGTGTAAAGTCCCCCCCAAATATTGTGTTTTTTTACCAAAGCAGCACTGGGACAGGAGGGAAGGGGAGACAAACAGGAAGTGCCTCCGCCTCTTTTTTCCCCCAATGCTGCTTGCAATACACAGTGAGACCTTCCAACCACAACACGTTTGGGAAAGCATGGTTGTATGACCCATTCTTCACCAAACCAGGGGAGAGGGGGTGGATTATTTTTTTAATTGTTTGCAGTTTAAGGGCTAGCATTGAAAACTTTACCTGTTTCCCCTAGATGATCCTATGCGATATCACTCTCCTGCAGGTAACAGAGGTGTCAAAGGAGCAGATGCTCAAGCATCTGGGTACAGACCTGGTCCTTATGCTGCAATGCTGTGTACTGCAATGATGCCAGCAGAGTTAATACTGGAGTGGCGCGGGACAGTGCCCTACTGTGGTGGACACAATAAAGCAGCCCTTCCCAGAAACCTTCTGCAAAGGATTGCAGAGTACCTCCATGAAAGCTTCCTGGAGATCTCCATGGAGGATTCCTGGGCTATGCCTATGCAGATAAACCATCTATTTCAGAGAGCACCCTCTGCGTAGCTGAGCCACCAATACCCACTACACCTACTTTTTTGTTCAGATTAAACATTAAAAGTAATAGAATGTAACCCCTACAGTTTGACTGGAAATGTGTTCTCACCAAAAGGTGCCTTCCTGGGCATCATGCTCCACTGCCAACTGGTTTAGTGAAGGGATGGGCTTCTGGATTAAAAACAGTTCTTGGCTGTTGGGGAGAATGGATCTTCTGCTTGCTTGCCTGCCTCACATTCTCCTCCTCCTCCTCTTCCTCAGCAACAATGTCCTCCTTGTTGTTGCTCGAGATCACCCGGGGGCTCCTAGGAGGTATCCACAGAGCATTTTGGGGTAGTGGTGGGGTCACCACCGAGAATCACATGAAGCTTGTCATAAAAAGTGGCATGTCTATGGGACAGTACCAGAATGACTGTTCGCCTCCTTGTCTTCTGGTACGCTTGCTGAAGCTCCTTTATTTTCACGCGACAGTGCTACATATCCTTGGTGTAGCTCTTTTCCCCCATGCCCTGCACAATTTTGTCATAGATGTCAGCAGAAGAAATGCTGGATCGGAGCTCTGCCTGCACAGACTCTTCTCCCCACATAGAAATAAGATCCACCACCTCCTTTGTACTCCATTCTGGAGTGTGTTTGCAGCCTGGCGTCTCCATGATCAGCTGTGCTGGCAAGCTCTCCACCCTAATCAAACAGGAAATGAAAACTCAAAAGTTCACGGGCCTTTAATAGGGGAGCAGCTGTTTCCTATGTACCTGGCTGATGTGCAGTGGAGTTGATAGTGATCTCCAGAACGGTCACAGTGGAGCACTGTGGGACATCTCCTGGTGGCCAATTCATTTGAATTACACAATGCAGTGTCTACACTATCCCCATGTCAACCTGTGGATGTCGAATGAAGCACTACGCCTCTCGCAGAGGTGGAGTACAGAAGTCGACTTTACAGGCCATTTAGGTTGGTGGAAGGAACTCGGTAGTGTAGACACATACATTATTACATTGACTTAACACGGCTTATGTCGAACTAAGTTTGTATTATAGACCAGGCCATTGACTGTTACTAAGATGATTGTTACCATTGCATGTTGCAACCTGTCATTATATAATATCTTAATCAGTGGTCTGACTCGATATTATGGCTCAGATTTAAAGTCTCAGAGATTGCCCTTCAACTATTTGTGCTTTTAGACCAATAGACTTTAATTTTGTATGCTTTCACATTGTTAAGTTAACATTACATACTCTTCTTTTGCTTAATGCTGTCATTTTTAGTAGTTATTTTATCCTGTCAAAATGACCAGCAAGTCTTGAGTTCTGTCCCACAAACCACCTTTCTTGCAGTTTTCTCCCTACATGAAATGGCAAGTGAAACAAGTCTTAGTTTCATCTTTAGTGAAAATTCATCTTGGATTTTTTATTTTTTTTATTTTTGAGGGGTTACGAATCATGTCATGAAACTTTCAACTAGCACTCCACATGTTAAAAAAAAAATAATGAACACTGGTTAGGAACATCTCAATCTTTTAGTAGATCAAATAGGCACTTTGTCCTTTGTACATGCAAACAAGGACCAGTCTATATCAAAGGGACCCAATGTATCCAGAGTGAAGGACTGCCCTTTTCCAATCCTTTCCATTGCTATTTGTTGCACAATGGGAGTTCTGAGGAAAGTACAGTGTTTCTAATGTTCAATTCATTTTAAATCTAATTTTTTGCCAATGATAAAATTTTATCTTGAAGCTTAAAATTCAGCAAAAGAAAAAGTTGGCAGGTCTAAGTGTATCAATCCAGATTACTCTGCTCTACAGCCAAAATGATTCTGAAATAAATGTAGTCAAACTTTACTAATTCTGGGTCACTGAGAACGAAAATGATGCTTAAAATTGTTGATTGGCTCTAGTTTTCAAGATATGCTATTGGGTCAGTATATGCGACCCTTGACTTGGGAATGGCGGAGGGTAAGTGAGTCATAAAGGGAAGGGATCTCAATTTAAACCAGAAATGACTAAAATACATCTTTGACTGGATCTAGGAATAAATCTATGACTGGGTTTGGACAGTACTTGCTTTTTAGGCAAAACAATGAATGATGCAATCTGAAGCTGGTATTGTGTCATACATGATATGAATTGCATCAGGTTATTCCTAGATGTCATGGATGATGCAATCATAACGAAGCTGACATCACTCTGCTGAACAAATTGCCCTATATCAGCTCTAAAAATCATACATTGTTGTGCTCTCTTATTTGTCAGTGTTTGATTTTGCAAAGGGACACATTTCTGTTTAGCCAAAGTGAGCAGAGATGCCTCATTCTTGTGTGAACAGTGCAAATAACTTCTGCTATGTTTGTGGTGAAGTGACTTTTGCAGCACAAAAGCGCAGTATAACCACTATGGTCAGGGCCGGCTCTGGCTTTTTTGCCGCCCCAGGTAAAAAAGTCTCCCGCCGCCCCCTGCCAGGGAGCGTGGCAGGGGAGGGCGCCGAGCCCGCCACGGGCCCGCTCTCCCCGGCCGGCCAGAATGCTGGGGGAGGGCAGCGAGCCCGGCCGCGGCCCCGGTCTCCCCGACCAGCCGGGGAGAATTGTTACTTCTGCATGGTGCCTCCAGTTGGGAAAGGTGTGTCAAAGAAGAAAAAGTGGACTGTGCATTATCCAAACATTCCATCAGCTATACGCCCAGGACCCCATGGAGAAGGACTGCCGTTCCTGATGCACCAGAATCATTCTCACTTGAGTCAGACGAGGAAGAGGAAGAGGATGAAACTTCTGGTCCTGAACCATCAATGTCACAGGACCCACATTTTCTCCCATCCTCCTCCTCTGAACCACACCTCATAACACAAGGTGAACTGAATGACCTTGTCAGGGATTTGGAACTACCCAAGAGTAAGGCAGAGTTGTTGGGCTCTAGACTACAGCAGTGGAATCTCCTGGCAGGTGATGTTAGGGTTTCCATGTTCCGTGACCATCAAAAGGATCTTGTCCCATTCTTCTTCATGGAAGGTGATCTTGTAGCCTGCAACAACATCGATGGTGTGATGGCAGCCCTCAACATTGTTCATGATCCAGATGAGTGGAGACTGTTCATTGATTCATCGAAGACGAGTCTTAAAAGCTGTTTTACTGCATAAATTGCAATGTTTTGCCATCAATTCCAGTTGGTCATGCAGTCCATATGAAGGAAACCTATGACAACATGAAACAACTTTTGAGGTGCATAAACTATGACCAACATCAGTGGCATCTTTGTGGCGATTTGAAGGTTGTTGCTCTCTTGCTTGGTCTGCAGACTGGATACACAAAGTACTGCTGTTTTCTCTGCAAATGGGATAGTCGTGCAAGAGATTCCCACTACATCAAGAAAGATTGGCCACTCCGACAGTCATTGGAGCCTGGGAGGAAAAATGTTCACCATCCACCACTTGTTGAATCAAGGAAGATTTTGTTACCACCCTTACACATCAAGCTGGCTCTGATGAAGAACTTTGTCAAGGCCATTGACAAAACACAAGCAGCTTTCAAGTACCTCCGTGGAAAATTTCCAAGGTTAAGTGAAGCGAAGATAAAGGAAGGCATCTTTGTTGGTCCTCAGATTCATGAACTTCTTTGAGATGATGCATTTGACCATGCACTGCGTGGCAAGGAAAAGACAGCATGGAAAGTCTTCCAGTTAGTGCCAATAAATTTTCTCTGAAACAACAAGACAGACAACTACTGGTTGTTGGTGGAAAACCTCCTCAAGGCATACAAAAGCCTTGGTTGCAACATGTCACTAAAGATACATTTTTTGCACTCTCATCTAGATTTTTTTCCACCAAACTGCGGAGCAGTGAGCGATGAGCCCGGCGAGCAATTTCACCAGGACATTGCAACAATGGAGAAAGGCTATCAGGCCTAATGGAGCCCATCAACGCTTGCAGACTATTGCTGGACAGTGACAAGACATGCTCCATTTAATGAATACAAGAGACAAGCCAAGAAGCGCCGAGTAGATACTGAGTAGGACTAAACTATGTACATAATAGTTTTTTGCCTTTTGTTTCATAATAAATTTTATTTATATAACCCTTTTGCTGATTTTTAAAGTGTTACATAAACAGGACAGGTGAAATATTATCATGTAAAGCAATCATAAACACATGAAAAGACCTAGGTTTACAATTTATGATTAAAACTCTACTATCTACACAATATACATAGACATAAAATGTAAAAACTTAAATATCTTAGAAACAGTAGCCAATCCGTTGTTTTAATTGTCATATTTGAATTCAGCACATCAAAATACATAATAAATAGCACATTTTATCTCTGAAGCAGATGACTTCTCAAAAATTGTAGACCAGTGTTATGTTTCCCCTCAAACAACCAATTCCTCTGCAGTAGCATGTTTCATAGGAATACAGTCAAACTCTAGCAATTTTTCCTGAGTAGGGATGACCGTGAAATAAAAATAGATATTTTTTTTAAATAACCCCATTTAGGACCTGATCTAAAGCCTATCAAAGTCAATGTGAGTTTTTCCCACTGACTTTGATAGGCTTGCAATCAGATCAATTCCCCTCAACCTCAGTGAGTGTTGGACTCCAAGATCCTAATAGGGTCAAGCCTGTAATGAGTACTTCAGAAGTAGGTCCAAATCTTGCTCACCTTACTCATATGAATAATCAAGTGAATAATAAATATGTAAATAGAGTGTAGAGTGCAAGGTTTGACTATTATTCTAAGCTCAAACTGTGGTAATAATGATGGATTTTTGATATCTGGAAATGTATTAATTAAAATCCTATTTGTTGTTGTTTAACCAGTTATGCCAAATGACCAGTCAGAAAACAGGGTGCTTGCTGTGGCATAAGAATTTAAATAGAATTTAAAAAATGATCACTTTAAGCATAGAGACCATACACGACCAAAGAAGTTGTTTTAGAAGAAATGAATAATTTGGGATAGGCAGACTTGATAGCTAGAAGTACAAATATATGTTTTAAATAAAAATGAATATCGAATAATATTTATGATGTCTTAAAAGAAAGTGACATTTGAAAATGTGCTTTCATTTCTCATTATTCTATTCAAATTCACCCATCAACCAAAGTTGAACAGCCTATAGAATGTATTCTATTTTATTGCTCTCTGTGCCATTAAGGGTTAACCCCCATACTACAGACATAATGGTTTGTCACAAATTTTCTTAACATTTAACTTTTCGATCTGCCAATATGTTTTATTTTTCTCCCCATACACAGGCTGTCTCCTTTACTTCACATCACTGCCTTTCAATGTTTGAAGCTTAAATGGTGAAATTTAAAGAGCATGGAAACCATAAAAATAGGTTTGAAGCCTAAGCTGTTACTACATGCTTTGAAGAATCCTCATAGGTGCAGATCTAGCAAATCTCTAGAAGATCATTGAAAAGGCAAAATTATACTTGACGGGAGGAGGGAGAGAAGAAATACATATACCATGAGTAAGGAAACTAAATCATAAACAGCTGAGTTTTGTTTAAACAGGTATTGTAGGAGGCCCAGCTGTTTAACCACACATGGATTTTTTGAATAATTTGTCCTTATGTATGTTTTCCTTCTTCTGACAAAGATGAATTCTGTATTACAAACAGCATTCAAATTAAATTCATATTCAAACATTAAGAGAAAATGAAAATCTAATTGAAAACATCACTTTTACTCAAGTACACAATAGACAATACAATTAGGTAAACATATAAATCGTAAAGGAGCCTACGGTGGATGTGGCGCTCTTCTGTAATTTATAAATACTGTATGTTGACCTGGTTATTGGGATAGGTACTGTATGGATATGTTGGCTGTAAGGAAAACAAGCAGGACATGAAATAATGACTCAAGATAAGCCATCCCTCAGCACACATTTGAGGACTCCTAAGGGGCAATGTCCAAACTGTTGGCTTTCAAGATTTTACCTCCTCAGTCAAAGTTTAAAACAGTTTCGTCCAGAAGGGCCAAAGCTCAGGAATTCAGGAAATCAAAGAACTCAGGCACGTTTAAAAAGGAACACTCTCAAGAAAGTGGGAATTGCTCAGGGGAACTGAGATACAGACAACCACCGATGTCCAAAGAAGTTAGGCCTGTCAAGGTTACTATCAGGGCATGGTAAGCCTTTAGGTAAGATGGACATGTAGCCTGATTTAAAATATTTTTTTCTTTCATTTCTTTGCTCCCACTGCAAAATAGACAAACAATGCTTTGATTTTAAGAAGGCTGTTTTTTCACTGGATATCACTGGTCACAAATTGCAGAGTTCAGTCAGACCTGCCCCTAAGCATGGTTGATATGCAGTATACTGTAGCCCATGGCCTGGCCTAAGAGTGGAAGAATTGTGGAATTCCACCCCGGGAACAGTAAAAGCATGAGGCCTGACACCTGACAGTGTACACTCAGACGCCCAAAGGGACATAGGTGCAGCTAGTCCTGTAACATTGACAGTGCCCCAAACAAAACTTTGGGCTTTTAAAAATTGGATCTGAGCAATTTAAAAAAAAATGCACCTGATATCTCCATACAGTGGATGAAAAATGTCCTGTACATTTAAAGAATTTACACTATATTAGCATTTTGATTCAAAATGATCATTACGTTTCAAAGTCCCTATATGAAACAGTAATTCCAACCATTTTGGTGTTTCTATAGCTTCTAATTGTATGATTCCTTTTCAAAAGTTTCTAGAGGTCAGATTTTGCAATCCACTAATTGACGTACTTTATTTAACAGCTAGTATTCCTCACAATGGTGACTTTAAACCCAGCAGTAAGAAATGCTCATGAAAAAGGGTTATTGTTCTGTATCATTGCAGCAGCACCTTATATTAAGTGACACAAATTGCTAAATAATGGCTATATAAATTGCAACTGGAGTTGGAAGGAAACAGTGGTGTTCCTAGTTTTTGTTATTCAATACCCAATAAAGACAGTCAGTTTACAACCACTGCATTTCTGAATAATGCCCCAAGTATGGAGTGTTAGTGTGGGTCCAGTTGACACAGCTCTAGCTGTAACATCATTTTAATTTAAAGCTATACTATAGCAACTCCAACTAGCACTGCTAAACTTAAGGGTCAGTCAGGATTTCCATTTTAAATCCTTATTTATAATGATTCATAACTAAGCTGTAAAACTCTGCTCCAGTTTGAATCTTGGCATGGCATATACTAAGAGTAAAGCTGCGAGTTCGTCACGGAAGTCACGGATTCCGTGACTTTCCGTGACCTCTGCAGAGCCCTGTGCACCTCGTTCAGGGGCCAACCCCCCCATACCAGCAGGAGTCCCAGGCCACGCGCCACCACCACCACCCAGCACCAGTGGGGGTCCTGGGTGGTGCACCACTCTCCGCCACCCCGAGCACCCAGGCTGCCCTCCCCCAGCACCCACAGTACCCCTGGGCAGACTGCCCCCCCTCCAGTTTTAGACAGGGGTATATAGTAAAAGTCATGGACAGGTCACAGGCTATGAATTTTTGTTTACTGCCCATGACCTGTGACTTTTACTAAAAATATCTGTGATTAAAACGTAGCCTTAACTAAGAGTGAATATTTTTCATGTAATTTCAATCACAGTGGTTTAGCAGTTTAATATAAAGAAATATAGTTCACCAATTTGGAATTTTGTTTCAATGTTTATTGTTGTGAACCGAGTAAAAGTTAATAAACATAACAGTAAGAAATATTTATCCTTTGGCTTTTTAAAAAGTCAGTATTTAATGACCCACCATGATTTTTGGTGCACAGTGGAGATATCATCTGTGGAATGAAACCTAAAACGTAGATCCTTATGTCTTGTGGTCTTTACAAATCCCATGACAAATCTTGTAAAGGGGATGTTTTCTCTTGGATCATATGCAGCCACTATTATACAGAAGGGGACTTTTTTCTTATTCCCAAAACCATATATCACTTTTTTTTTGTTCAGAGAAGTCAAATAGCTTTCTAATGGTTCATTAAGGGAATGTATGAAAGTGGTTCCAGTAGAAAAACCTCACATATCAGAGAGGTAGCTGTGTTAGTCTGTATCCACAAAAACAACAAGGCACCTTAAAGACTGAGATTTATTTGGGCATAAGCTTTCATGGGTAAAAAACCCACTTCTTCAGCTGCATGGAGTGAAAATTACAGATGCCATCTGTAATTTTCACTCCATGCAGCTGAAGTGGGGTTTTTGCCCACGAACGCTTATGCCCATCTAAATCTGTCAGTCGAAAAACTGTTGTTTTTTTTTTAAAAAGGCAAGTGAAGTTCAATGTTTTTAAATAACTGTATTTGGATCAGCAACATCAGTAATCTGCAGGAAAAATGGCTCACCGTCACCACAGTTTTCCCAACAATAATCTGAACTATTGAAAGTAAAGTTCACCTGAATTTCCATTACCATATAAGAAATGGAATATTTGGACATATGTTTCCAGCCTGTCTTAGAATCTGTTTCATTAAGTTAAATATGCGGAGCCCTCTGCCACTACTGCATAGAATCAATTATTATCTTGTGAAAAATCCTCTCTAATTGCATCAGATAGACTTGAAATTAACCTCTTCTTCATGTATGATTTTTTTTTCCAAAAGCTACCACCTTAATTTTTTAGTAAATTGAGATGCGCTGTTCATTGATGAATCACTGTTACTCACTGATCCAAATCATGGTTTCTTCTTGACATTCTCTTTCATTCTTCCTTATTCGTATATTTTGCACTCATTCTTGCAAGTTCTACTCAATCTCATTATTTCTCTCCTTGCCACACACATGCTTCACTTCCAATTTGTTGCAAAATCATGTTGATTCTGCATCAAACACTTGAGAAATTTATTTCCTCTTTGTCCGTACTGCAAAAACTAGCTATGCACTAATCATGTCTTGCCTTGATTGTTGCATGGTTCCTTAATGCAGACACTCCCCATTATTCTCCCTGTTTCTTTCCTGTAGTCCACATACAAAACAACTGGTAATATTATCTTCTCCATTACTCTGTTTGCACCTTCATTCCCCACCACCACCACCAACCTCCCACTCAGTGAATCCTTTAATTACTTTCCTTCATCTTCCACATCAAATTCAAGTTACTTCTTATTTTCAAAGCTTTGCACAACTCTATCCCTACTCCCATATTCTGCCACTCCCATCTCTGACTTCCTTCACTCCTCATAAGCCATCTATCTGACTGCTCTTCTCCACTCTCATCTCCTTGACTTCTTCCATTAGACCACTTGGGATGGTCTTCCAATTACTGTGCACCACTCCACTATTCTCTCCTCAAACCCCTCACATGCCCCTCTCCTTAAAATACACTTCCTAAAATAAAGCTTTTACAAGATGATTCACCAAGGATAAGTGCTTTAAATTACATATTTAACTCAAATACAAAAACAGTTCCAATGCAACTAATATAGCTAGTTGAAAAATGCAGAAAAATACATTTTGGAAAAAATATTTAATCAAAAGTTATAAAATTTGAAGAGTTTCCACCAGTTCTAGTAACTTAAAGGAAATATAGTAAAACAAAATATGCAATCAGCCCTCTGAAGGCTATCACATTCCTACTAAAAGGCAGCATTCCTCTGCCTCTCTCTTGCTATGGACAATTGTCAGTTATGTTATACTTTGTATTTCACTTCCAATTCAAGGAACTGAACTAGCAAAGCAGTTAAGCACATGCTTATCTTTTACTTCAATGGGATTCGTCAGATGGTGTAAAGTTAAGCATGTGCTTCCAATTTCCCCATCTGAAAAATGAGGTAATAATGCTTACTTCCTTTGTAATGTGCTTAGAGATCTATTATATAAGAGATATTGAATAACAAAATATTTGCTGTTTGCTGGATGGGGACCTAGCCTCTTTTGAGAAGGGACAGTCACTTTGATTTACCTCTGAAATACCGTGCACAACTCTGGAGTCATATGTAGGGACCAGGGCCTGGGTGATCAGGCCTAATGATTAGAGTCAGGCACCAAGACAAAGGTCAGAGCCAGAGCCAGCATCAGGTGCCAAGCCAGGGATCAGAGCCAGAGTCAGGAGCAGGGATCTGGAGTGAAGCAGGAAAGCGGGTACCAGAAACAGGCAGGAGTATGGGATGAGAAGGACAACAACCAGGAATAGTTGGGGAGGCAGGGGTCAAGCGGCAGGTAAATAAGGTGCCACAAGTACTCCTGTTCTTCTTTTAACTAGACAGAGTTCATAGTGGTAGCCAGCCAAGACTTCCTTCAATTGTTCAGACAAGTTTCCATGCCTCTTGCTGGTTTAAATAGAGCTTCCCAGCCAATCAGTAGTGCTGGATGTTCCCCCCAATCAGGTACTTTGTGGGTGGGGTCCTTTGCAAGCTAGCACTTCATTTATTCTCTTCCTAAGTCATTCTAGTGAGCTGTTGGGTGCATAGGCACTGACTTTTGTTTTTGCCAGTGGGTGCTTTTGAAGAGGTGTGTGTGTTTGGGGGGGGGCACTCTGCCAGTTTTGGGGGGAGCCTATTTTCAGCATATTTATACACTTCTTTCGTATTATAGTTATTGAATATGTCTATCATTAATATGTTTACTATTTTAATAATGACAATTCAGTTGTTATGAACTACATAATTACATCATCATGAATTACAGTATATTAAAATCATTTCAATAACCTACAAGCTGTCTTCACTAATGTCCCATTTTAAAGACATTAGGTCTCACTGTAGCTTTCTGGATGAAACTATCAGCAATCTTATTTACATCTAGGTTCCTTGGTATTGTTGTGATGCACGTTAAGGACAGCTACATTATTCAGTTGCGTCTGACCCGTTGATGACTAGAGATCATTTTTAAGTCTTCTGAAGCTGGAGAATGAGTTCAGGATGATATAGGCACAGTGAGAAGGAGTCTTATGACTTTGCAGTACTCTGGAAACGTAGGTGCTTCCACAATACTGCAAATGACTCCAAGGTATTTTTCTTAATGGGTAACAGCTAATTTAAGCACCATCATTTTGTATGTATAGTTGGGAGTATATTTTCCTATGTGCACTACTTTGCATTTAACATTGAATTTCATCTGCCATTTTATTGCCAAGTCACCCAGTTTTATGGGTCCCTTTGTAACTCTTTGCAGTCTGTTTTGGACTTAACTATCTTGAGTAATTTTGCATCATCTTTCAGAGTGGTAGCCGTGTTAGTCTGTATCAGCAAAAAGAATGAGGAGTCTTTGTGTCACCTTAGAGACTAACAAATTTATTTGGGCATAAGCTTTTGTGGGCTAGAACACACTTCATCATAGAAAACCAGGGTTGGAAGGGACCTCAGGAGGTCATCTAGTTCAACCCCCTGCTCAAAACAGGACCAATCCCCAGACAGATTTTTGCCCAGATCCTTAAATGGCCCCCCTCAAGGATTGAACTCACAATCCTGGTTTTTGCAGGCCAATACAGGAGCAGGTATAATACATAATACCAAACTGGGAGGGATTGCAACTACTTTGGAGGACAGGGTCATAATTCAAAATGATCTGGACAAATTTGAGAAATGGTCTGAGGTAAACAGGATGAAGTTTTACAAAGACAAATGCAAAGTGCTCCACTTAGGAAGGAAAAATCAGTTTCACACATACAGAATGGGAAGAGACTGTCTAGGAAGGACTATGGCAGAAAGGGATCTAGGGTCTCTAGTGGACCACAAACTAAATATGAGTCAACAGTGTGATGCTGTTGCAAAAAAAGCAAACATGATTCTGGGATGTATTAACAGGTGTGTTGTGAGCAAGACACAAGAAGTCATTCTTCCGCTCTACTCTGCACTGGTTAGGCCTCAGCTGGAGTATTGTGTCCAGTTCTGGCACCGCATTTCAAGAAAGATGTGGAGAAATTGGAGAGGGTCCAGAGAAGAGCAACAAGAATGATTAAAGGTCTTGAGAACATGACCTCTGAAGGAAGGCTGAAAGAATTGGGTTTGTTTAGTTTGGAAAAGAGAAGACTGAGAGGGGACATGATAGCAGTTTTCAGGTATCTAAAAGGGTGTCATAAGGAGGAGGGAGAAAACTTGTTCACCTTAGCCTCTAAGGATAGAACAAGAAGCAATGGGCTTAAACTGCAGCAAGGGAGGTCTAGGTTGGACATTAGGAAAATGTTCCTAACTGTCAGGGTAGTTAAACACTGGAATAAATTGCTTAGGGAGATTGTGCAATCTCCATCTCTAGAGATATTTAAGAGTAGGTTAGATAAATGTCTATCAGGGATGGTCTAGACAGTATTTGATCCTGCCATGCGGGCACGGGACTGGACTCGATGACCTCTCGAGGTCCCTTCCAGTCCTAGAATCTATGAATCTCCCTGGTCACTCAATAACAGACCTAAAAGTGGCAATTCTTCAACAAAACAAACTTCAATACAGACTCCAACGTGAAACTGCAGAACTGGAATTAATTTGCAAACTGGTCACAATCAAATTAGGCCTGAATAAAGACTGGGAGTGGTTGGGTCATTAAAAAACCTAAACCTAATTTCCCCAATACTAATTTCCCCTTACTGTTACTCACACCTTCTTGTCAACTGTCTGAAATGGATCATTCTCATTACCACTTCAAAAGTTATTTTTCCTCCTTTGGTATCCTGCTATCAATTGAATTGTCTTGTTAGACTGACCCCACACTTGGTAAGGCAACTCACATCTTTTCATGTATTTATACCTGCTCCTGTATTTTCCAGTCCACACATCTGATGATGTGTGTTCTATCCCATGGAAGCTTATACCCAAATAAATGTATTAGTCTCCAAGATGCCATAAGGACTCCTCATTGTTTTCACTACAAAAGTGATCTTCCCTCCTGCTGATAATAGGCCACTTTAATTGATTTTGTCTCATTAGAGTTGGTAAGGCAACCCCCATCTTTTCATGTTCTCTTTATATATCTATCTTCCTACTGTATTTTCCACTCTATACATCCGATGAAGTGGGTTTTAGCCAAAGAAAGCTTATGCCCAAATAAATTTGTTAGTCTCTAAGGTGTTACAAGTACTCCTCATTCTTTTTGTATCATCTGCAAACTTTGACACCTCACTGTTTACCCCTTTTTGCTGATCATTTATGAAGATGTTGAACACTGGTCCCAGACCAGTACAAGCCCCTTGGGGGATACCATTATTTACTTCTCTCCATTCTGAAAAAATGGACCATTTATTCCTACCCTTTGTTTCCTATCTTTTAACTGGAGTACCTGGGAATGCTTTCAGGATCATCTAATGATCCTTAATTTAATTTAATGAGAAGCCTTTTGTTGTCTTAATCACCCTGCCTCTGTTTATATACAAATTTCCTGCCCTGAGGGCAGAAGTTGTTAGCAGCACAGAACTCATCACATTCAAACTCTGACTCCTGGATGTGGAGTACCCACTACTTTTTTTCTGTGGGTGCTTGAGCCCCAGAGCACCCACTGAGTCAGCACCTATGTCTGGGTGGTGGCTATGGCTTGCGCACTGCCTGGGGGATTCATGGGCCTGGGTTTGAGACCTGTGATCCCTCACACCACACAGATAATCATTCCATATACCAAACTAGTAAAATTTACTTTTAAATTCATTATGGACACAAAACTGTCACAGTTACAGGGCTCTTTGCAACTCTGTCCCCTTCCTGGTTTCTGAGTGCATCACACCAGGCCTTCAGATTAATACTCCCTGCATAGATCTGTAATTAGCTCGGTGTACTTCTGGTCTTCATAGAAGAATTCTTTTCTCTCACAATACCCCCTTCTCTTCCTTTGTCATTCTGGGGTTAGGAAGAGTACTTAAAAATAAGTTCTATAAATGGATTAAATGCTGTTCATGTTATGTGACCAAATTGCAATGTGAGCAATTCCCAAAATACCCACTCGAGTAGTTTTGGTTGGATAAAGCAATCCATGCGTCTCCTGGAATGGTTTCACGGTGTTGTTGGTGTGCTGGTTCATAGCTGCTCTGGGTAGTGAAGTTATCCCATCACAGGGCAAATTCTGACTTTGGCTACACATGTGAAACATGAATTGATTTCCGTGGTAGTTGTGTACCATTGTCTGATGTCAGGATTTGACCTCTAATATATTTATCAGGTTGTTCAGTTCATAAAGTTCTTTAGGATCTTTACAGAAGAAATGTGTTTGTTGCTCCTTGGCCCGAGCAATTTGCCAATATTCCGAGCCTTGCTAGGTTGCTTCTGCTAGGAGGAGAAATTGATATCAGTCAGGTATTTCTTTGGTCAATCTTGTTTATTTACAAAGAAAGTACACAAAGTCCTGTTTCCCTGAACACCTCAGAAACAACCAAAAGGAGGCAGTTTCCTTGTCCAGAAATCCAAGCCTGCTTTCCAGCCAGTCCTGTGCCCCAAAGAACTCTGCCTCGTCTCCCTCTCAGGGCCATGCTACCATCTGCTTCTCTGGCTTTCTAGCTGATTTTTCTTCTTGGCTTTTTCTGGTGGCTTTCTTCTTCTGATCCACAGAGCTCCATCAATCAATGTCTCAGTCCCTGTGTTTTCATTCAGACCCAGGGAAAGCCCTTTTATTCTCCTTGAGTTACTTCTTGCTCAGGTCATCTCCTGCAGCCCAATGCCTTGACTGGTGGCTTTTGCTGATTCAGCTACGTTACTCCATAAAGGAACTTAAATTTCTTCTTCTATTTAGTCTGAATAAAAGGCGGTCAGCACATCCATCAGCCTCAACAAGGCTTGTGATTGTCCACGGATCAAAGCCACCACTGGTTGGCAGCCATAAGCCTTTCCATCATAACACATTGTATGCTCTAATTTAACAAAATGCTTAACGATAAGCTTAAAAAATATCATTTGCTAATGAGACTGCTCACATGCTTTAAGTTAACCATGTGTTTAAGTGTTTTGCTGCACCAGGGCCTATAAATGTATAAATATTGTTACTATGGCATACACTAAAGTTTATTACATAAAATGAAAACAGCATAAATTGGCCTTTTGAGTGGTGCATGAAGAAGTCAAGACCACGTTGTAAGTCTGTTGAAAGAACAAATGGATAAGCCTTAGAGAAGTGGTCCCCAAATGGTGGGGCAACGTAAAGGAACATTTGGGGGGGACATGCAGTCAGGCCTGGGTCAGCCCCCACAGCGACGGGGAGGCAGCACCACTCAGCCCCACTCTGCCCCCAGATCAGCTCCAACCGCAACCCAGCTCCCCTCTGCCCCTTGCTCTGCCCTCAGCCCAGCTCCAGCCCCAGCCACTGTTCCACTCCACCCCCTGCTCTGCCCCCAGCCCAGCTCTGCCTTGAGACCAGCTCTGGTCCCAGCTGCAGCTCCATGCTACCCTCAGACCATCTCTGGCCACAGTTCCACTTCGCCCCCTGCTCCGCCCCCAGTCCAGCTCTGCTTTCAGTCCAAGATCCTTTGCTGAACCAACTGTGTAGTAATGGAGGGCAGGAGCGCAGACAGATTCCATTACTGGCAAGGGAGGTGACACAGGAAAAGTTTGGGCACTACTGCCTTAGAAATTGGATGACTTGCATATTGAAACCATGTTAAAGCTATATATAGCAGAAGACTGTGCAGTATAAATCTCACATATTTGTCATATATGCACATTGTTTGTTTCATATCAGGGAATCTCTTGAAACACATTCTCATCCAGATACTGTCAACCTGCTCTGAGTCAAAAGACTACAAATAGATAAAATATGCAGTGTAAGAATTCTGTGCCATAGATGGGAAACAGGATTAACTATACATTTCTCGATTCACATTAGTAGATTAATTTTTGATAACCAAAATTAGGAAAGCTAAGGATTCAAGAGAATGTGTATGTGTGTATATATATATTTTACACACACACTACACACATATACATGCACATATACATACTTATAAAAGCTTCATATTCAGTATTCCCAGATATTAACTCTAAAAAGTATTACTTGCTATTTTGAGCATCATCTTTGCATGATAGAAGTGGAATAATTATCTGATTTAAAAGAAAATGATACAGTATATCATAAACAGAATGTATTACCAACTCTTAAGACCAACAGTGCTTTGTTTTTGCTATGGATGACACTGCTTCTATGACTCCCACTTACCTGCTGCACTGTTCAAAACCACATCCATGCACAACCCAAATAGCACTCTTCCTCCTCCTTCTCCCTGAAGTATATATTTTATTCTTTAGGTTTCTGCTGATTAAACTAAACAAAAAAAGAATAATCGTGATATATATATAATATATATGGAATAATTTTGTGATAATGAAATGGTAAATTTTGACATAACTGGAAAACATTTCCCATTGAACATTTTACAACATTTGATTAATTTGAGGGAAACTTGATTTTTGCAAGCAAACCACATAGATGTTAGAAAAAATGTAAGTAACTAAATATTTAATTGGCACAGCAAAGTAAAATGAATGTGACATATAAATAAACTGGTATTATTTACTGCTGCTTTAAGTAGGTGCTGCATTCTTTTTTTCCTCTTCTTTAAAGGAAAAAAGATGAGCCTGACATTTCAATCAATTACAAAAGGTTTGAGTTTCTTATTTCTCTTTCCTCAGTTTCTATGGGCAACATCAATACTCCTACTGTCACTTGAAATACCAAGGCAGCCATCTGCTCTACCAGTACTCACAAACTTAGCATCCATTTTTTTTAAAACTTACCAACAAAACGGGGGGGGGGGGGGAGGAATTCTGCATCTCTATAATATGTTGATAAGCAACATTCACCAGAACAAGAAGATTATGGGTCACCCAGTGTCATATAGAAGCCATATGGAAAAACAAATTACAAGGAATTTGTTGGGTCAAACTTTTTTGTAACTGAAACAATACATTGGTTTCTTTTCTTCATTTACTGACTTCTTGAAATTTTTTGGAGTTGAAAATTATCCTGAAAATTCTTCTCAGTAATGTATATGCTTAACCATACAAAGTGAAAATAAAAATGCAATACTAATAATTTAAAAGATATAGTAATGTATACTCAAATTTGAGCACCAAATCTCCTCTCAGATGCATGGAGTTTGGAGATTTGCAGAAATGCTTCTGAAAATCTGTCATTGAAAAATTGTGTACATAATATGATAACCACATACATTCTCATTCACAATTTAACAGTATTTAGCCTTACAAGCAGTCCTAATTAGCAGTGAGCTGCTGTTTGCATGAGATGGGAGTAATTAGAATCATCATGAGACTTTACGTTTGGTCAGCCATCTTAAATCTCTCCAACTTTTATAACATTGTCATTGCTTATCATGTATTATAGTTTATCCAAGGACCTAGGTGTGGAATAAGGCATGTGATATATCTTTTCGTGGCCTGATTGTGCTGTCCTTAAAGCCAATGGAAAATTAGACCAAGACGAGGCTCTCAAACCTCTCCTACACTAGTGTGTATATGATTCTGACTTAATACTTCCCTTAAGGCAAAGATCTACAACATCCAGACTGATCATAGTACCTATATAAGTACCTAGACAGAGCATCCCCACATACACAAGTGTGTAAATCAATAGACCATCTCCATGTAATTGCTATAAAGGGATGTTACTATCATCAGACAATCTTAAATTGTGAGTTTTAGGACATGAAGTATGATCAATTCTAGCCCTGTCAACTTAACAAGCCAGAATCTATGATTAATGTAGTCTTGCCTAATGAATCCTGAAGTTAAAGTTCTTCAATGAGATATTGCAGGCTTTCCAAATCAACGTGCCTTCCTGGATGGTTGTCAGAGGTATACAGCAGAGATCCATATGTAAAGAGAAAGCAATATCAGTGTTTACAACTTTCAAAACACACAAAATGGATTCCGTGCAATCCATTTCATTTTCCAAAGAGGTTTCAGAACCCACATCCTCCAGTTTAGCTTGAATTCAGCTCTGCCCTTGATCTATTTTTAAGTGTCTGCGATTTTTCTGGAGTTTAGCTTACTACATCAATTTACTGGAACAAATATTCCTTCTGTTTCTCTGAGAGATTTCTCTATCTCAAAGCAATTTGCCCCCCAACTTATTTTGAACTCTCTTATATTCCTGCACTATGTTGTGCTTGATTTGCGTTTCAACTTCTGTGAAGCAGTGTTTGTTTCTTCTTGTAAGAATTTTTGTTCTTTAAGCTCTGTGTACAGCTTTGCTCTCTTGCTGGGTATTTTAAAGTTTTCCTTCTAGTCAAAAATGGGGAGTCTTGGTTTCCAGTTGATAAGCCTTGTTTTATTGTCACACAAGTTTGAGATTTTGTTTCTCTCCAAGCTGTGTACTACTGGCTTCCTGCTAAGTTAGTGTTTTCTTATCTCAGTTCTATCTTGCTAAACTGCCTTTATTTGCTTGAGAAAATTTCAAAGCATTCTGCTTCTAACTTTTAGGCTTCTTTAGCACTCTATATTTGATCGTTATTGGTTGTCTGTGCTCGAAAGGAGGTATTGGTAAGTACATTGGTTAACTGTAAAATATAGAAAAATGGGGGACACACAAAATCTCCAGTATAAAGCAGTTCTAAAGCATAGGTTTTGCAAAAATAGTGATTGTACCTCTCAGTTAAAAAACAATAATGGAAAAAAAAAGATTTGTGTTATTCCCCAAATATCTCAAAAGGGGTCTTCAGACAAATTCATCAACTGGAGGATCCCTACGATTGCTTCCTATGGGTTTCTGGATCCTCAGTTGTTTGCCTGTTTTTAACTTCCTGGCTTTCTAAATGGAATCCAAACTGGTCAAGTATCATCCATCTTGTGTGTCACTCACACATTCCTGTTATGCCGGGCTGCAGGTATAAGCTGTCACTGCAACCACCAGAAGCCACTGTCGTGACTGGTGTGCAGGCAGCCAAGCAACCTCAGTATTGCTGTTGGATCTAAGCTCTGTATTTGCTCCAATCCCTCAGACAGAGACAAACACCTAGAAGATCTCTATCAAGCATTCTTAAAACTACAATAGCACCTGCAGAAGTGAAAAACAGATTGACAGAGCCAGAAGAGTACCCAGAAGTCACCTACTACAGGACAGGCCCAACAAAGAAAACAACAGAATGCCACTAGTCGTCACCTTCAGTCCCCAACTAAAACCTCTCCAGCGCATCATCAAAGATCTACAACCTACCCTGAAAGATGATCCATCACTCTCACAGACATTGGGAGACAGACCAGTCCTCGCTTACAGACAGCCCCGCAACCTGAAGCAAATACTCACCAGCAACCACACACCACACAACAAAAACACTAACCCAGGAACCTATCCTTGCAACAAAGCCCAATGCCAACTCTGTCCATATATCTATTCAAGGGACACCATCATAGTACCTAATCACATCAGCCACACCATCAGGGGCTTGTTCATCTGCACATCTACCAATGTGATATATGCCATCATGTGCCAGCAATGCCCCTCTGTCATGTACATTGCTCATACCGGACAGTCTCTACGCAAAAGAATAAATGGACACAAATCTGAATCATAACATTCAAAACCCAGTAGGAGAACACTTCAACCTCTCTGATCACTCAGTAACAGACTTAAAGGTGGCAATTTTGCAACAGAAAAGCTTCAAAAACAGACTCCAACGAGAAACTGCTGAATTTGAATTAATATGCAAACTAGATACCATTAATTTGGGCTTGAATAGAGACTGGGAGTGGATGGGTCATTACACAAACTGAATCTATTTCCCCATGTTAAGTATCCTCACACTTTTTTGTCAATTGTCTGAAATGGGCCATCTTGATTATCGCTACAAAAGTTTTTTTTCCTCCTACTGATAATAGCTCATCTTAATTAATTAGCCTCTTAGAGTTGGTATGGCAACTTCCACCTTTTCATGTTCTCTGTATGTATGTATGTATATCTTCTTACTATATGTTCTATTCTATGCATGCTGTAGCCCATGAAAGTTTATGCTCAAATAAATTTGTTAATCTCTACGGTACCACAAGTACTCCTGTTCTTATAACTAGAGGCTGATTTTAATTGCAGAAGTGAGTTCTGTAAGCATTCTATTAGTTTTTAAAAAATAATTAGAGATATGGGTGTAAAAAAGAAGAAAGATGATGTCACAGCTCATGCTGCAACACGTAGTACAGACCAAGGAAACCAAATCTCTAGTAAAAAAAAAAATTAGAAGAAGAGACATGAACACTTAAGAGTCTGTTCATATAAAACAAACATCTGGAGAGCATATAAATTGTGTAAATTAAGCAGCAATATTGGGATGAAGCAATAGCCTGGTAATACATGTTTAAGGGATTAGCCAATAGCCAATATGCATATGTATGTGTAACCCTTCGGGCAGGTGGAGTTGGCAACAACAAGGGACGGATTCAATATCTAGGGGTTCCTTTTCAACGATACAACACAGAACTGGCTTGGGCCCCGACCCAGTAACCTGGGGAAATTACACACCACTCCATGGTGCCTCTAGGAGGCATTAGTTCCCCACTCACAAGCACAGAGTCTGAGTGTGGAAAAGAAACTTTTTAATAAAAGGAGGGAAGTCACTCAGCATTAGTTTTGGAAAACTCTTCAAACAGGATTCATAAACATAAAACCATGAGCAAAAAAGACCCACCCTGGAGTACACTGGACAGTGTCCTTTTGCCTCAGGTTCTTAAGTCCAGCAACCAAAAGTTCCTTTAACGTGCCCCTCCCTTCCTTTAACGTATCCCACTCACAGTTGTCCTTGGTCAGTGAAGATCCAGAGTTCTAAGGTGCATCTGTGGGAACTCACCTCCCATCCTGGCGCAGGGAGGGCACCTTGCTCGCTCTGCAGTCCAGGCACTCGCTGCTCCACTGGCTGCTCCACTCTTCACCCTTTAGGATGTTTTGAGTTCCCACCACTTACCACAGCTCTCAATGATTTCAGCTGTTAGTGGGGGAACCTCAGTATTGGTGCAGACTGGGCAGTGACACTAATGCTTAGGCCTGGTTATCAGTGATTTCAGTTCTAATGGTGTGCAATGAGACTCTCAGTTGAGTCTTAATCAGCTCTTTTATCACACAGAAGAAGGGTCAAATAGGATCTAGAAGTCCTAGGTAGGGCCCACCCCACCAGGTACAAGTACTGGTCCCCACCGTCTCTCAATTCCTCTAGGCTTTGGCACCCATGTCCCCTGCTTAGCAAGTGCAGTTTAGTGGAGGGTGAGTTCCTCAATCAGGGTATGCCAAATATAGTTCTGCTATCCTTGAGTCACACAAGGATAACAACCCTTTAGTACCCCTTCCCCAATAACAAAGTGACTTGTGATCCAACACCAGCCAAAAGTAATCATTTGGGCAGAGCAGCCCATCTTGCTGAGGATCAAGGCAGGGTGGGTGTGCCCATGAAAACAAGGTCAGCTTCTAGTCCTCTTCCCTTGCTCATCATTGGATGCTCATTCAGACCCTGCTTATATCTGTATGTTATTATTCTAGGCCCTGATTCAGCAAGATACTTTACTCAGGACGTTATAATTAAGCATGCTGTTATCTCATTCATTTCAATCAGAATACTCAGGTGCTGAAAATTAGGCACATTGAACCTTGTTGAATTGAACCCTTCATGCACTTTCAAAAGTCTCTATATAGTTCACAAGTTACATGGAAAATCATCTCTGCTTTGTGTAAGAATGTTTTTGGGTGCGGAATCCTAATGAAATTCTGAGGCTTATTGTTAGTGTGGCATCTTCTATATGATGCAGCTGCCAGGTAGTGTTTCATACATACTGTGATGCTGGCAGACCAGGTGCAAGCTCATGCCAAAGCCATTAAGCCTCACTGAACACTGACAAATGCATAGCTGGAAACTAGTCTGACTCACCTGTCTGTTATTATTAAAATGAGTATTGGACATATCAGTATGTATAGTGTTTAGACTTTATGAAATGTAAAGTAAATTGCTGAATGCCTTAATCCCACTTATATCCCATACTATAAAGTAATACTTAAGTGTTTGTTTTATAACTGTAAAATGTTGATTCTGAAACTATGTAACTCACCAAACAGGAAAACGTCACCTAATGTAAAATGCTGGATTCCTGCAGAAGGTGTTATGTCCTGCCCTGGAACAAATACTTTGTTGATTGCTTTCCCACAGCCCTGAAGACAGCACGTGCCCAGGCCCATAGAACATGACAGCTTGAACACTGGGGGAAGAGAAAAAAAGTGCCTTCTAGGGAGAACTTATTATTCTTTTGCTGCTGGACCTCTCAGTGGTGAGACTTTCTAAGGATATGCACGAGTCCCCAGCTGTTCTGCCTAGGTTAGCCTTATAGGATCTACAGAAAGCATACTCTGTATAAGTTTCTATTACCTTTTGAAACCTGACTATAACTCATTTGTATGTTTATGCTTACTTGGTTTAGCTTTGTAAATAACTCATTTCCTTTTCCTTAGTTAGTTTACTATAGGATTGACTATAAGCTTTGTCATTGATATGAGATCTAAGGTGCAAATTGACCTAATGGGGGGCGGGGAGGTAAGTGACTGGTACTTTGGGACTAGGAGTAACCTGAATACTTTGTGATCTTTAGTGTAAAGTGACCATCTATAACACAGCCAAGCTTGCCTGGGTGGCAAGATAGATCAGAATGCCAAAGGGGACTGTTTGTGACTCCACAGTAAGGCTGAATAGTGGCTGAGGAGTTTACACTTGTTACTTGGTTGGTGAACTCAATGTATAGAACTCACAAGTTTGGGTTTGTACCTTGCTTCTTAAGAGTCTGCCCTGGAGTTGGAATTCTTGCTCATGAGCCGCTCCAGACTGTGACCGTACCTCCTCCTCCTCCTTTTTCCTTTATGCTGCTTTTCCTGGTGAGGGTCATGGCAGCAGCATGGAGAATAGGGAGGATCAGACCTCCTTTTCCTCCACTACAGGTACCAAATCCTCCTGGGGGATTCCCAGGCCAGCTGGAAAATATAATCCCTCCAGCATGTTCTGAGTCGGCTTTGGGGTCTAAACCCAATGGGACATGCCCAACGGAAGCCTCCCAGGGGCATCCTTATCAGGTGCCTGAACCACCTGAACTGGCTCCTCTCGATCCAGAGGAGTAGCATCTCTACTCCAAGGATCTCCCGAATAGTTGAGCTCCTCACCCTGTCATGAAAAGTAAGCTAAGCCACCCTGCAGGGAAGCCCCATTTCCACCACTTGTATCCATGATCTCCTCCTTTCGGTCATTACCCAAAGTTCATGACCATAGGTGAGGATGGGGATGTAGAGCGACCTGTAAACCAAGTTCATCCAAGAACTCAGCTCTCACTTCTCCACCATGGATCAGTACAGTGCCTGCATCACTGTTGCCACTGCACCAATCCACTGGTTGAGTTCCCACTCCCACTTGCCATCCCTCATGAACAAGACCCCTAAATACTTGAACTCATCTACTAAGGGCAGCTGCTCCCCCCTCACCTGGAGAGAGCAGTCCACTTTCTCCTGGGAAAGGACATTGACCTCTGATTTGGAGGTGCTGATTCACATCCCAGCTGCTTCACATTCAGCAGCGAAACATTCAAGTGTGTGTCAGCGATCGCAGTCAGAAGAAGCAAGAAGGACAATATCTGCAAACAGCAGAGATGCCACCTCCGAGTCCCCATACCTGATGCATTCCACATCTTGACTGCGCCTTGATATCCTGTCCATGAAAATCACAAACAGGAGTGGGGACAAGACACACCCTTGGCAGAGTCCAACGCCCACCTTGAATGAACTTGACTTAATGCCAAAAATTGAATGCAGCTCTCATTCCGAGAATAGAAGGACCAGATAGCATGCAAAAGCAGCACCGGCACCAGCACCTCATACTCCCTCAGCACTTCCCACAAGATATCTTGAGGAACATGGTCATATGCCTTCTCCACGTCTACAAAACAAAGGTAGACTGGATTAGCAAACTCTCATAACCCCTTGACTATCTGCGTAAGAGCAAAGAGCTGGTCAGTTCTTCCGTGGCTGGGACAGAATCCGCATTGTTCCTCCTGAATTTGAGGTTAAACTAACAGACATAACCTCCTCTCCAGCATCCTGGCATAGGCGTTGGCAGGGAGGTGATCCTGCTATAGTTGGAACACACCCTCTGGTTTAAAAAGATTGGTAACACCACCTCAGTTTGCCAGTCCAGAGGTACTGCATCTGCCTTCCACACAACATTGAAAAGATTTTTTAACCACAACCCCAACATAGTCGAGTGCTTTCACCCCTGCTGCCAGAACACCTTTGAGGCCATCTGGTAGTCATTCTCTATGGTCTCTCCAAATTCTTCCATCCCGGGCTTTTGCTTCTATGACCGCCACAGCTGCAGCCCTCTTAGCTATTCTGTACCTCTCATCCGTATCAGGAATCTGGTTTTCAAGCATTGCTTGGAAGGCCTTCTTTGACTTGACAGCTTCCTTCACCATTGGAGTCTACCAGCAGGTCTTAGGGTTGCCACTATGATAGACACCAACTGCCTTCAAGCCACAGCTTTTCATGACTGCCTAAATGATTGAGGCACTGAACAAAGTCCACTTGGGCTCAATGTCCAAGATCTCACCCATAATGCAGAAGTTCTTCTGGAGGTGGGAATTGAAGTCTTTCCACACAGGGTCCTCCACCAGATGTTCCCAGGCAACTCGCACTGATCATTTGGGCCTCCCACATCTATCCAGCCAGTGCCCCATGCGTCAGATCCAATTCACCACCAAGTGGTGATCGGTCGCCAGCTCTGCCCCTCTCTTTACCTGATTGTCCAGAACATATGGCCTTAGGTCCGATGAGACAACTATGAAGTCAATCATCAATCTTCAGCCCGAGGTACTCTGGTACTAAGTACATTTACGAGCAACCTTATGTTTGAACATGGTATTCATTGTGGACAATCCATGACTAGCACAGAAGTCCAATAACTCACCTCTCGTGTCCAGGCCATTCCTCCCAATCACTCCCCTCCAGATATTTCCATCATTCCCCACATGAGCATTGAAGTCCCCCAGTAGAACTACAGGGTCAGTCAGTGGCACTCTATTGACCACTGATCTCACCATCTTCTGAAAGGCCGAGTACTCTGAACTGCTGTTAGACTCATACGAACAAACAACAGTCAGGGATTTCCTCTCTGATACCCGAAGTCTCTTTGAGGCAACCCTCTCATCAACTGGGACAAACTCCAACTGCGCAGCACCTAGCCAGGGACTTGCGAGTATCTCCACACACCCGGGGCCTCTCACATGGGACCACTCCTGAGTAGGAAAGAGATCACTCTCGATCAAGAATTTGACCATACCACACTTGCTAAAAATTGTGTAGCTAATTCGTTCAGAAAACCAAGAGAAAAAGTCAGGCAAATAGTTTTCCAGTTAACCTGTAATGTTGCTATCTTTATTCATCTCTTTATCTGACTGCTACATACTGCACAGTGCAGTCATTTTCTAGTAGTAAAAACAAAAAACCTCTGTTTCTTTGTTTTATGTACAACACAAGTACAAAAGAAATTCAATTAGTGGTAAGTTAAGATGTTAAGGTAGTGACAGTTATAGATTTGGGTATTCTTTTGCTAATAAATGTATAGAGTATCTCTAGAACTATTTATTCAATTTGATTGGTAGTTCCAAGTGACAAGGCTTCTGCTTTTGTGCTTTGTCAATGCTTGATTGAACTTAAAGCTTCAAGATGTTCAGTGCAACATGGAAAATTAGCTTTGACACAGCACTGGATCAGAACCCTTGATGCCTGACGGCCAACTAGCAAATTTGTTTCAAGAGTTCACTATAATACCTTCAATGGCCACCTTTTTTAAAATAGTTTTTTTAAATTTCTTGGCATTAAATTAGTGTAACATTTGGAGCTGCTTTATCCCTACCAGTTTTGGGTCTGGGTGCAAAGCATACAACCTCTACCCCGATATAACGCAACCCCATATAACACAAATTTGGATATAACACGGTAAAGCAGTGCTCCGGGGGGGCAGAGCTGCGCATTCCGGTGGATCAAAGCAAGTTCAATATAACGCAGTTTCACCTATAACACGATAAGATTTTTTGGCTCCCGAGGACAGCGTTATATCGAGATAGAGGTGGAATTCATAATAATGAGCATTTACTTATTGATTTCACTGGGAGTAGTAAGTGAGTTAGTAAGGTCCAGATCCCCACTGGTATTTAGATTCCACATTCAGGCACTACTCTGATTCACAAAACGGCCTCTAAGCTGTGCTTCTTAGGCACCTAAGCTCACTTGGTTACCTACATTTTCACTGTACAAGTCCCCTAGACATCTATGTTTCTGCCCCTGGCATGCACACTGCTGTCTCAGGTGTGTGCCTGAACACCTCTCTCACACCTAAGCCCCAGTATTGTCCTCAAACCAGGTGAAAATAAGGGGTTGCCCCAGGCCTTACCTCTCTCACTCGTAGGCATTCTCAGAGCACACCTAACTCCACATAAATCAGCCGGGGGAAGGAGGCAGCCTCCCTTACAACCTTTAGCTCAGAGATTAGGATATTCACCTGGGATGGGGGCGGGGGAGACACTGGTTCCATTCTCCCACCTGGTGAAGAAGAGGGATTTCTTAATTAATATTTAATACAAAGTGGTATGGCTTCAACAAGAGAGATTAAGAGATGCCTTCTTCCCACATGCATCAGAATATCCCAAAGTCCACTGGTTAGAACACTCACCTGACAGGTCGCAACCCCTGTTCAAATCCCTTCTCCTCCTTAAGCAGAGGGGACAACTGAACCAGGATCTCCCAGATGAGTACCCTCATCTGGGAGATGGGCTAAAGTGGGCTAAAGAGCATAAGGCAGTCATTTTATTCCCCCCCTCAGCCTCCCCCCCCACACACACACACACCTATTTTCTGTGGAGTGAAGCAGGCACCTAACCCATCCATATCTTGCAAGAATGGCTTAGGCACTTGACTTCAGGAGAGCTGTGGATCACAAAGAGATAGATGCCTCCCTACAGCCCAGATATAGGTGCCTAACTCTGACAGGGTCAGGGCTTAGGTCACACCCCTCTCCTCAGCATCTTCCATTGGCTAGTTTAGGTAGCTATCTTAGGTGGTTCCCTGCCTAGCATGCTGCACAAAGAGTCTATGCACCTAACCCAGGGTTTGTGGATTATCATGATTTTCAAGGTGCCTAAAAGTTAGATGTTGCAATGCTCAGCATTGCAATGCCTAAGTACCCTTGTGGATACAGGCCTATGTGTTCATCAAAGTTAATAAAGGCCTGTCAGATTTTCTTAAGTATACAAGAGGGCTCTTAAATTTATCCATAAAACACAGTTTTGGCTTTAACCTTACCATTTATTTAAACCAGATTTTACACATGCAAATATCCATACCATAGTGAGAATGCTCATAGCTAACCTAATAAGACACAAAGGAGCAAGTATCAAACATTCCAAGCAGCTTGTTTCCTTTGTTTAACTAAACAGCTTCATGTTAGAGTTTCGAAGAGTAGCTTCAAAGGAATAAACTATCTGTATGATTGAAATAACTCTGGAATCGCTTGTTGCGCTATAACAAACACTCCAAAGACAGCACACGAAACCATTTCTGCCAACATAGAAGTGTTTCTGTAGAACACTCAGAGATAGAAGGGACCACCTTAACCCAAATATGAACACACAAGCTGAACATGAATTTTCCAGATGAACTATTATAGCTAATCATAAGCATTGTCTCTAGATCACCACAAAATGGAAAACTAACATCCCCTTAGCAATCATAACCCGTTATAATTTATTGAACTCCAGATAGCTTATATCTGGAGGTTTATGAAGTGACAACTGGGATGTGTTGTATGGAAGTGCGTGCAAAGCAGACAGTTTTGGGCAGAATTCCATTAAAGAAAAATTGTGTCTTTCAGATAGTTCTAATTACTGCTAACTTAGCACACTCCAAGTATGGAAGTAAGTAGAGAAGAGCAAGGGGAATTCATGCATAAGAGTATAATGGGGACTGGATCAAATCTGATTTAATTTTGAATAAGTAGGTTATAGAAGAGTTGATCACGGTTCTGAAGTTATGCAGCCAGTCAGGTTAAAGGTACAGTGGAGATAAAAGAATGAAGAAAGCATATGATAGATGTGTGGATTTAATAATTAAAAATATTAAAAAATATGTATATGTTGCTTCTTTTAGTCTCCTAGCAGAGGCACTGAATGGACATTTAATATATACTGAAAACAATATAAAACAAATAAAATGCCAAACATGTGGTGTCATTAAGAAAATGGGGAAGAATTTAACAGATGATTAGCTTTACACACTAATTTAAAAGAAAGGGATATCTAATCTCTGTAAGTCAAATCTCTCAACTACGTCAAAATTCATGATACGTCAGAATAACTCAGTAATGGTCAATGGTTCACAGTGAGATGCTTTTTCCCTGCCTTCCCCATAGCTCAGTAGATCACATCTGAAGTTAACAATGATATTCATTAGTTTTCCAGCATCTTTTCTTTTTCTGGCTATGACAAATAAATTGTCCCCTTGCCTTTTGTGAGGGAGCGTTTTGGGTACTTTGTTTTTGGACTGTCTTTTTTGTTAGGCCAAAGTGGGTGTGTAGGTACACGTTACTTGTTTTTATTTGCTGTCTGCTTGATCATTAGAAAGGTGACTCCTTTGGTGACTGCAGGCTAATTCCTTTGGGTGACAGTAGAAATAACTTCCTGCTGCCATGACATTCAGTACTCAATCAACTGGTTGAACCTATTGCAGAAATCCCTCCATTTATTTTTTTCTCCTCCACTGTCATACCATTTCCATCCACAGAAAACACTAGAGGCTGGTGTCCTGCCTCCAAATCATGTTTGACTATGACAGGAAGTTTTGGGAGCTCTCTGAATTCATCCTGAAAAGGAGAACTATTAGTGACAATGGTGTCCATCTTATTACCAGTGAAGATTAGATTCCTCTCTATCCCTTCTGCCAGCTCCCTCCACTTGTCCCAGAAGGATGCTGCTGTAGCTATTCTACTTGGGTTATGCTCAAATCCCTCATCCACCTACAAGGCTGTGGGTGCTTAGTCATATTTCCTGACTGATTTTCTCATTAAACTCCAGACAGGAGAGATTTCAAAGTGCAAACAACTAGAACAATTTATTTCTGATTGTACCGCACAGGGACTTGAGTCTAATCAAAATTGGTTTTCCCAGCCTACTGGCTTCCAGTGTGGGTCAGCAATGTGGGGATGCCTGACCAGCACAAGAGAAAATCTCATTTCAGTACATTAGATATTAGTTTATATATTTTTTCTGTGCCCAGGTTGATTTAGTGAGTTAGAGGAGTTTTTCCATCAAGGAAGAGGCAAGCATGTCTATTACATTATATCTCCACCCCCCATAAAATTTCAAAGTGCCTTTGTATTATTCCAGAATAATAGTCGAAATCATTCTTTTGAACAGTTCCAAGGCAAACCTGGTAGGTGATTCTTCATTAGAGTTATTGTGTGTGGGCGGATAGGAGGCGGAGGGGGGAGAGTTAGTAAAAGAAGTTTGGGATTTGTTCTCTTTTTTTAATTTTAATTAATTTTTTTGATCACCAAACAAATTTGAGCAACTTTATAGCTGTTCCAAAAAGGCATCAAATAGGGGCAGGGGGATTTTTTTGGTTAAAAAAATAAAATTAAGAAAAAAAATTGAAAACTCAAAATTTGGAAAATTTCAACCAGCTCTACTTTTCAATCATGCTGTACAGGTATTCCCATGTCAAGTATCAGGGGGTAGCCATGTTAGTCTGTATCTACAAAAACAACAAAGAGTCTGGTGGCACCTTAAAGACTAACAGATTTATTTGGGCATAAGCTTTCGTGAGTAAACACCTCACTTCTTCGGATGCATAGAGTATAATGCCTGCATCTGTAACTTTCACTCTATGCATCCGAAGAAGTGAGGTGTTTACTCACAAAAGCTTATGCCCAAATAAATCTGTTAGTCTTTAAGGTGCCACCAGACTCCTTGTTGTTTTTGTAGGTATTCCCATGCAGCTGCTGGAACATTCAGATTCATGTGGTCTTACCATGTGGTCTTCTGTTTCCCTACAACAAGATTAAATGTTCCCTCCCTCAGGTTCTACACAGTTCACATTAGAACCCCTTCCTATTGTTTTACCAAGACTCTACACAGTGACGAGATAAGAGTTTATCTGCCTGTTGCAGCTGCTTGTCCTAGTTCACACCTCAAAGACATCCACACTACAGTGTTTCCTTTGAATGGCAAAGAATGAGCTATGACAACCAATTTGGTTTTACGCAAATTGTATCCTTTTAGGTTCAAAGTGTGTGAATGCTGCCCTTATCTGCTTCACTTTCAAGGCATGCATCCCTGCAGGGAATTTGAAAAGGTACTTGAATATCACTTTTAAAATCCACTGATCAATTCTACTATCCGGACCTGTAGGAGACTTCTCTGTCATTTCAGATGCTGATTAAGTCATTACTCTAGCTTAACAGGGGGCAGATATGCAATGAGAGTAACACTCAAGTGCCTCAATGGTGGGAGGCTGTGAAATTTTGCAATAAGGAGAACAGCACCTGGAAACATACTGGCTAAGCACCCTGCTGAAAGCTGAGCACCCCTATAACAAGGGTGGCCAGTAGTGAAAGCATACTTTCAGAGACCATGCACTGTGTGCTCATATTCATTTTTGAAAATTCCTTTGTTTTCAGAATGTCCCAGTGCAGAGTGTCAAGTGCAGGACCTTTGAAAATCCCCCTCTAAGTATTTTATCTCTTTTATTTATTATTTATGGATGATTGTATTTCAACCAATGCTCAGTCTTTTGTATATGCAACACTTAAATGCAGCTACAAATAATTTTAATACTTGAATTATTCCCTTTTGCCTGTACATTACTTCTCCAGTGTCAGTGATGTTGAAATTTATAAGTGAGCATCCCCAAGGATTTTAGTTTTCACAAATTAGGTTTTCAATTGAGTAACTTTAAATTATCCTAATTAATTTTACCAAAAAAAGAAGAGAGCATGGACACAAGCAAACACTCTTGAACCCCAAAACTACCAAACCTGTAGAAGAAAAGAAATAGCAACTTTAAAAGTCAGAACATAGTTTACAATTGAACTTTATTGCTAATAATATCAGCTTTTCATTTTAAATTGGGCAAAACTTTTACAATGATGATTTTGCAGTGGTTCTGATTGTGGTGAGATTTTATTCAAAGCACATACAACCCCACATGAATGGCAGTTACAAGGTTACTTTGCAAAAATTCACATTAGCAGCCCAACAAGCAACATCATGGTTACTTGCTAATTCCATGTCCAACTTCTGTTTTGCCCATAAATATTAGACCTCTCATGAATGCTAAAAACAAAAGTGTGACAAATCAAACAATTAAAATTCCCCTCCCCTGAATAGAACGGATAAATTGACCTGTCTCCGTCCATTCAAAAATCAGGTAATAGGTCAGATCTTTGTTCTCAGTTAAATCTATGATTCCTCCTCTTGTCAGGTTTCAGAGTAGCAGTCGTGTTAGCCTGTATCTGCAAAAAAATATATTATATATATATATATATATATATTCCTACTGTATTTTCCACTACATGCATCCGATGAAGTGGGCTGTAGCCCACGAAAGCTTATGCTCAAATCAATTTGTTAGTCTCTAAGGTGCCCACAAGTACTCCTGTTCCTCTTGTCAGTCCACCTTGCACAATGAGGTAAATGTTCAAAACTAATAGACAGGCATGTCTGTGGCAGCCAATCCTGCTTTGGGTTAAATGGATAGCAAAGAGGTGTATGAGAGATTTGTGCTGTGCCTAGGATGTATGAACAAGGTACAGTCACAAATATATCCTGCTCATTTGTGTATGTGCAAGTAACGGAATGAATCATTTGATAAGTAAGGCAGTGGTGTGATTAGAAATGATGTGGTTAGATAACTAGGATACTAGTATAGATAACTATAATATAGTTTACTGGACTGGTGAACTTTTATATTGGAAATGCTATTACTTGGGTCTGGAAATGGCCTGATGGCTGTTTTGGGGATGTCTGTGACAGTTTATTACACCCATTCTTTTTATTTCCCTTACAAAGTCAAATTTTCACTACAACCATTTTTCAAATTGGAATTTTTTTTAAATTACTCCACACAGCACCAATGAGCCAGGGTAAAATGTTATGTCATTTGGTGAGAAGCCACTCACGTGACTAGCTGCTCACCCACTGGAGTAAAGGGATCACAGTCTGGCTCTAAGCAAATATACATTTGGGGTACCATTTCCAAAGTCCCCAAGTGACTTAGGAGCCCAAGTCCCATGTTCAATACTGTCAACTCCAAGCATTCAAACTAATGACTCAAGCCCCCAAAAACCATGAAATTGATTTAAAAAGTCATGATGTTTTTTAGAAAAGAGTAAGTGTCATTCTAATTTTGAGCCTTTAGTAGTCACATTTCCAAGCTTTTAGTCACGAGTGCTAGAAATTCAACTAATTGGACTAAGCCAAATCTTCAGAAGTACCCACTGATTTTAGATACCTCTATTTTTCTGGGTGAGCTGAGCTAATATGAGGAGAACAGAAGAAATAGACTTCTTGTGCCACACAGTCCTGGGAGACTGACAGGGACATCAGTTCCCTGGAACAAGATTTTTTTTTAAAAAAAAAGTACAGTTCCAGCCAATTTGGAACAGTTGGAGCTATGCAGTAGCAGAATGAAGCATACTACAATTAATATTTGAATGGATTAGTTGGTGACAGACAAGGGAACAGGCTACACTGGACTGTAATAAAATGAACTTGCTAAGGCCCCAATTCAGCAATCCAGCTGTATTCAGCAGCAGAACATTTAAGCACATGCTTAATCCCATTGACATCAACTGGACTTCAATTGGAGCTGAGCGTGTGCTTAAGTGCTTTGATGAATGGGCCTAAAACAGCAAAAACTTGTTTTCCACATAATTGAGATTGTATGGGCCCAATCCCATTTACCCTCTGATACAGAACTCTTAACTGGCTGTGACTAGGGACACTCACCTCTCATGAGTGCCTCCTATCAGCTGGATGTGCTGCTGCAGTCTTTTTTCTCTTGTAACCTCCTGAAGGTTGTTGACCTTCTTAGGCAGGCCTTCAGTGGCTCAGCTCTCTGGCTAAGTCACACAATCAATATTGAATGCACTCCTTCTAGGGACAGGTTCAACAAACCTGTCTGCCCTCGCTAGGGTCTTCAGCCCTGTCTCTGGGCCCTTTAAATCTAGCCCCTTTTCTTGGGATTTTTAAACTAGCCATGTCCTCTTTCCAGGGCTTAGGCCATTCCAGCACTGGCTGGTGGGATGGTCCAGGCCTGCCCACTACTCTGGGTCCCAACCCAAGGCCCCTGAACACAGCAGCTACATATTGCTCCCTCCAATTCGCCGCTGCTATTCTATGGGCCTTTTCCCACTTTCTTTTCACCTTTACCTTAGGGTTACAGTTCTCAGGAGTCCTGCAGCTCCTTTTATCTGCTTCTATACAGACTCTCTAAGCAGGCCTGAAGGAACCACCTTCACTGCTCCTTTCTTGGGGAAGGATGTGGTTGGACTGTGGAGCCTCCAGGGGGCCTTGAAGTGCCAGGTACTCTTCATCACATGGCCCCACAATACATTGTTCCGGGCAGTAGAGGTTCTCTCCAGTTGATATTAGGTTACAGTATTACAATCCAATCTGCTCCACTGTCCGTTCCCCATTATTCCTTTCAAACATTCATTCTTTTATGCTTTGCTCTGCTATTGCACGACAGCCAACTGTTGTGGTACGGCCAGGACTAGGAATGTCCTAGGATTTCAAAACCTGCCCCAGGAAACTGATGTCTCAGCCAGTCCTGTGTGGCAGCATCTGATAGCCTTTCAAAACTAAGTGATGGCTCCTGCTCTCTTGGCAGCTAAAGCAGGGTGGGAAATGGCTTTCCCATCTCAAAACATTTTCAAGATTTCTAAAACTTTCCCATTCCACATCAGGAAAGAGCTGTTGACAGTAGAGGTAGTTGGGAACTTGTAGCCATAATGGGTTTTCATGGGAAAATAATGATTAGTCAAAACCAAAACCATTCACAGGAATGTACCAGTGTCATAACTATAAAGGGAAGGGTAATAGCTGTCCTGTGTACAGTACTATAAATCCCTCCTGGCCAGAGACTCCAAAATCCTTTTCCCTGTAAAGGGTTAAGAAGCTCAGGTAACCTGGCTGGCATCTGACCTAAAGGACCAATAAGGGGACAAGATACTTTCAAATCTTGGGGGGGGAAGGCTGTTGTTTGTGTTCTTTGTTTGAGAGTGTGTTCCTTCTCGGGACTGAGAGGGACCAGACATCAATCCAGGTTCTCCACATCTTTCTAAACAAGTCTCTCCTATTTCAAACTTGTAAGTAAATAGCCAGGCAAGGCGTGTTAGTTTTCCTTTGTTTTTCTCAACTTGTAAATGTACCTTTTACTAGAGTGTTTATCTTTGTTTGCTGTACTTTGAACCTGAGACTAGAGGGGAGTCCTCTGAGCTCTTTAAGTTTGATTACCCTGTAAGGTTAATTTCCATACTGATTTTACAGAGATGCTTTTTACCTTTTTCTTTAATTAAAAACCTTCTTTTTAAGAACCTGATTGATTTTTCCTTGTTTTAGATCCAAAGGGGTTTTGGATCTTGATTCACCAGGAGTTGGTGGGAGGAAGGAGGGGGGATGGTTAATTTCTCCCTGTTGTAGATCCCAGGGGGGGTTGGAACTGATTCACCAGGAGTTGGTGGGAGGAAGGAGGGGAATGGTTAATTTCCCCTTGTTTTAAATCCAAGGGGTTTGGATTTGTTTTCACCAGGGAATGGGTGAAGGTTTTTCAAGGCTTCCCAGGGAGGGAATCCATTGAAATGGTGGCAGCCGAACCAGAGCTAAGCTGGTAGTTAAGCTTAGAAGTTTTCATGCAGGCCCCTACATTTGTACCCTAAAGTTCAAAGTGGGGATCCAGCCTTGACAACCAGTTTCGAGGAAACTTTCATCAGGAAAGATTTCTCAGGTTTATACAGCTTCAGCAGAAGAGATTACCCCCTCTCATCTAATAATCAATAGCTTGGTGGTCAGGGCATTCACCTGTGATATGGGAGATCCAGGTTCAACGCTGTGGTCTGAATCAGACAGAGCCAAGGTTGAACCTGTTTTTCCCACAGTAGTGGCCTGATCATATAGTTATTCTGAGGTGGGTATCTCTGGTTCTGTTCAGATATTTCTTGCTGGATTTGAGAAACCTTTCCATGGAAGCTTCATCAAAACTGGTACATTCCCATGAATAGTTCTGATTAATCGTTATTTTCCCATAAAAAATCATTTTGTCAAAAAAAAATCTCAACCATCTCTATTGGCAGGAGCTGTTTCCCAGCTCATTGGGATAAACCCTCAGAGCTACAGCCTACTGCTTTTAATCCCTAGACACACTGGAACCAACTGTTGAGACAGAAGGAAAGTCTACACTTAAAATGCTGCATCAACACAGCTGCGGCACTGTAGCACTTTAAGATGCTCTACGCCAACAGTAGAGAGCTCTCCTATTGGCAGAGTTAATCCACCTCCTTGAGAGGCAGTAGACATGTTGATGGGAGAAGCTTTCCCACTCACATAATGCTGTTTACATGGGGAATTAGATTGATATAACTACGTCACTAAGGGGTATGGATTTTTCACACCCCTGAGTGACATTGTTATATTGATATAGGTCTGTAGTGTAAACCAGACCAGGGAGAGGATGGAGGGAAGATAGTGTCAGGAATAGCAGGAGGGGTCACTAAATTTCTTCCAAGACAGGAGCCTGCAAGGGACTAAGGCCTTGGCTACACTGGCAATTCACAGTGCTGCACTTGCTGTGCTCAGGGATGTGAAAGAACACCCCCCTGAGTGCAGTGAGTGCAGCGCTGTAAAGCGCCAGTGTAATCAGCGCCTGCAGCGCTGCACACTCACTCGCAGCGCTGCAAGCTATTCCCCTCGGAGAGGTGGAGTACTTGCAGTGCTGCGAGAGAGCTCTCGCAGAGCTGGCGGCGCGACTACACTCGCGGCAGCGCTGTGAATCCGCGAGTGTAGCCAAGGCCTTAGGTTAGTCCCTGGGCATAGACAGCCATGGCAAGAAGAAGAGAAAGTAGTAAGCAGTCATGGGAGGAGAAGTGGGGATGGAGGTAGGCATGGTGGGATGTTGCTGTAGGAGCCAAGATGCAAATCTGTATGGGTAGAAGGAACAAGCTGTTACCAGGGCAAGGAGAGAAGGGGGAAAGTCAGGGAAGGTTGAAGGGGAAAGCAGAAAGTGGGAGACAGCAGGGAGATGAGAAAGGGGAAAACACAATGGGAGCAAAGAAGAGCACAGGAAGGAAAATCTATGGGGACAGAGTGGACACAGGAGGGTGAGGAGGAAGCAACATTTCTCAGGGGGCAATTTTTCAAATAAAGTGGAGGCCATTGCGGTATTTTATATGCATTTGGGTGAATTTTAGATTATTCTTCTGTGCCTTTTGCTTTGACCCTGCTAAGAAAAAAAGAAAATACCCTGAAATTAATCTAGCTGTGTATGTGACCTCTGTATAGTAAGAAGCAGAGGAAAAGGCAATCTTGGATGAAGCATAGAGCAGGCAGAAGTATAATAAGCTTCATTACACTGTCCCAACTTGTACCTCTGTTTGAACCTCAGGAACCATCCTCTCTTGGATGACAGGGCCCCCTATTCTGGAAATTTAATTATCCTCCCAGCAAAGACTAACACTTTTCAAAACCAGTCAAATCTAGCCAGTTGCTTCGGAGAGAAATGTTTTTACATTTTGAGTGATATGTAGCAGTTGATCTAATTCAAACAATGAATGCTACATGTTTTCATTGAGAAGGTATTCTTTGCTCATAGAAGCCATATGAAAGAAAATAAACAATCAATTTAAACTTGCAAATATTTAGAACTTCAATTCCTTTTTTTGTCCCTTACGATTGCACTATATTTATGAAGCAATTTTGATGTGAGTTAAGGGTTAGTGCATGACTATACTGTCAGCATGCATCATTTCCATGTGCTGTTGATGCTACAGTTAAATGCTATCAGACTGCATATTTCTGCCTAGAGCTGCTGCAAAACCTAATTATGTGTTTGTGTTTTGTCTAAAACATATGTTTTGAAGGGTTTTTAAATGTTTCTTCAACCATGTATGCCCTACTCTCGATTTAAATTATTTTAGGACCTGACATTTTAAAACTTTTTAAAAATAAACTCAAATGGCACTTGAGTCAGACAGTGAATAGAATTAGTCAGTTCTACTCTGGTAATTAATAATGACTACTCTGCATAATATCCCCATTAATAAATTCAATGCCCTGTAAGCCATAGAGGGATTTAGTTTAACATGTTCCAAGGTTAAAAAATAACAGTGGGATACACACAAATCTGGAATAATTTACAACATTTATATGGACATGGCTTCTGTCTCTTCATTTACACACAAATTAATTGCATGCAATTTGCATTTTTTATTCTGTGGAGATCTGTTTTTATGAGTGTTGCAGAACAAGTAGGAATGTTGAACAAAAGTATCACAAATTGTTCTGTGCAGCTGTTGGAAAAACTCACTAGGAGCATGCCATACCAAATCACACCAGTAGTTCATCTAATTTGTGAATCCTGTTTGACAGCAGGTGATACCAGATGCTTTTGAGAAAAGTGCTAGAATCCTTGTGGCAGACAATTATGGAATAGCCTATCCATAAGAGAAGTTATTTTGAGGGGAGGGCCCTGTGCAAAAGGGATTTTAAAAATGTAACCGATTTAATGTAATTGTGGATCATCTCATTATCCAGATAGGTATTAACAATATTGGACCTATTTCAAGTTTATTTAAAAAGGTAAAATTTCTGAAAGCTACATTGTAAAAGTAAAGCTGACTGAAAAATGAAGCTCAGAAAGAGGTTTATAGAATTTCCATTACAGCAATTACTTAATAGCAGAATGCCTTCTTTGAGAATAATACATTTAAGCATCTGAGGTCCTTGGGGCCTCGTTTGCTCTCTTACCTACAGAGTATAGAATGATATGGGTTTTTGCTTATTGCATTCCATGTGAAAAGTCCAGATGGTGGAATTTAGAATGGTGGCGAACGTATCATTTCTTATCAGCAATCTAGCAATGCAATTTCTCTGAAAATTAGATATACTGAATTAGAGTTCTCCTTTTTACATAGGAAATGTCTAATTTAGACATTGGTCTCCTATTTTTCTTTAAAAAATGCAGAGAGACTACAGTTAACAGTAAAGCTGCATTCCCATTATAAGCCCAGTTTTGACATGCTCACTCTCAATTTGCCAAGATCAATCCAATCCACCTGAAATTTCATAATTAAACTTAGTCAGAAGTATTATTTTAATAGTCTGAGGCATATTGACATTGAACATGGTATTTAAGACATGAAGGTTCAGAAACCTAGTATTTATAGTGCTGTAATGATTACATACCGCAGTCAGAGAGAAAGACTACATTGTATTAGGTGTATGTTAAAAAAGAGGTAGTCCCTCTACCCAAAAAATTATAATCTTAGCATGTGATAGGAGACAAGAGGTGGATATTTGACAAAAATGAGGATGCTTTTGTAATATATTTCTTCCTATAAATATTTCCAGAAGGGCTTGTCCTAGAAATCCCAACTCTGTTGTCTCCTGTTCCTTCTGAAGGGTTGGGTTTTTAGGTAGTTTTGGAGGGTTTTTTACCAGGGTAAACTGGGGGTGTGAAATGATGATTGCCATACACAAGAACATATATGACTGATGTGTTTTTTAAACCCACATTGGGGCCAAATGGGTTTATACAGTGTGCGTGACTAATCGTGTGCCTATCAAGCATGCATCAGCCAGATATCAGATGAGTTCCAAAGGGAAAAAGGAGAAAGCCTTATGTGAGAATTCTGTGCCCCAGAAGTATCATATAGTAGGAAGCCTCTCTCTTGTTCAGTTCAGCAGCTCTGAATGGAGAAGAGTGATCCAATTCCAGTCCTGCTAAACACTAGTTTCTCCCACCATAATCTCAACTCCAGATCCCCATGGTCTAGTCTCAATCCCAGGCTCCTAAAAATCACCTAGCTCCCCTTCAGTGAGCAAACACCCAAAATCCATCTTCCACAATCTCCAAACTACCCACGGCCTCCCAGAAAATCCATCATTTCCCTACCCCCTGCTACTGCTTAAAACCTGACCGCCCTGGTCCCAATAGTCCCAGTGTTTGGATGACTGTAATTGTACTTTTCCATTGTTTACAACACTGGTAGAGCTGGTTTACATTTTTTCACAATTACAATTTGACAAAAATTTACATTGAAATTTTGATGAAAAATGGTGAAAATTACAAACTATTTCCTATTTTTAAATTTTGTTTGTTTTTTAAAGTGGAAACGTGACTTTTAATTTCCTTGCTTCCCATACTTTCATTCACCACAAGCAGTCAGAAAGGTTCTTTTAAGGTTTTTACAAGGCATGAAGGCAAACTGCCTGTTGAATCTGCTCGGCTTTAATGCGGAGTTTACAATTTGTTTTCTTCTGCCTGGGAATGTAAGTATAGTGCTAAAATTGTTCTTTTTACAAACAAAATAAAGTTATGCTAATGTGAGCTTCTCACCAGTAAATGGCAGGAGTCAAATGAGTCTGCAATCAGCTTGTTGGTTGTGATAAAATCCTCTTTTGATTCCTTTTAGTTTCTAAAGTAGATATGAAATTTAAAGCACTTTTGCTTTGCTGATAGGTATTGAAGACCAATACTTACTCTAGCAAATTAATTATTCAAGTACAGTATGTTTACTATGTTTATCAATTTTCTGCCTAGCAGAGTCTTCCAAAACCACTTAACAGCAAAGAACAATGTGAAATGCTTGGTTAATTGCTTATGATATCCTTTAAGGCTAACTCATATAAACTCAATTAAAAATTTAGGCTCACAGGACCTATTTCAACCCTAACGTAAAGAGCTACAACTTCAGTAGGCTTGGGGGACTTGTAGCTGCTTACACCAGAGATGCATTTAACTCACAATGCTCAGCCCATCATAACACAGCAACATTCCAAAATCAGCCATCAGAAAGCAGCAGTTTATTGTTAGCTGCCTCTTCATCACATAAACACTAAGAAACTATAGTCAAACTATTTATTTCCATGATATAGACCTAGACTAACACTAAGGCCACCAAGAAATGAGAGGAGAAAAACCTTCTGCCCATTCTACAGCACTACAGTTTGTGTGGTAAGTACATATAAAAACAGTGAAGCAGAAATGCACAAGAAAAATGAAGGTTCTAAGTCACTCTGAATTTTCCACAACCCTCCCTGCTCCTTCTCTGAACAACTTACCCCTCTTCATTTCCAAGCAAATATAGAAATGAGTCAGAGCAGTAATCCAAATTAGACATGAGATTGCACAGGAAAGGTGGAGGCTCAGATCCTCAAAAGGTATTTAGGTACCTAACTCTCACTGATTTCAGTGGGAGTTGGGCCTAAATGCCTTTGAAGATCTGGGAGGTGGATTTAGACCCTTTTGAAAATGTTACCCATTGACTGAAAAGCTATACCTCCACTTGAAAAAAAAAAAAACACTTTTGTTAGGAAAATAACAACCTTTAAATCCACATACACACACACAAGCTTAAAAATACACAATACATTTACTCAGCAGCACCTACCTATACTACTTTGTTTTACAGTGCTTTCAAGCCCACAAACAATAGGTTACAGACTGAGCAAGTTCGGGCTACCTCTTGCATCAATCAGGAGCAATGACTATGCCATACATCAACTCTGGATAGCCCCTAAAGAACTCCACAAACTTCATTGTAACAATCTGACAAAAACACAATTTCATTTTTTACATGAGTACTTTCAGCATGTGATAGCCTACAGAAAAAGAGAAAGAGAGTGATGGTGAAATTCATTCACTAACCTAAATAGAAAAGAGCAATAATGAGAGTTCACTCAGGCCTGCTCTACACCTAAAACGTAGATCAACCCCTAAAATTCCCACCCCTGAAAGATGTATTTAAGCCAACCTAAACCCCTCTATAGACACTGCTAGGTCGACAGAAGAATTCTGTCGACCTAGCTACTGCCTCTTGAAGGGGTGGATCCACTACAGTGATGGAAAAACCCCTTCCATCATCATAGTAAGTGTCTACACTACAGCAGCATAAAAGCAGCACTGCAGTTGTACCACTGGCAGCATAGACATAGCCTAAGGGCTTGTCTACATTACCCACTGGATCGACGGGCAGCAATTGATCCAGCGGGGTCAATTCATCGTATCTAGTCTAGACATGATAAATCGACCGCCGAGCATGCTCCCGTCAACTCCAGTACTCCACTGGGGTGAGAGGCACAGGCAAAGTCAACAGGAGAGCATCAGCTATTGACTTACTGCAGTGAAGACACCACGATAAGTAGATCTAAGTACGTCGACTTCAGCTACATTATTCACATATCTGAAGTTGCGTAACTTAGATTGATCCCACCTCCCCAGTGTAGACCAGGCCTTAGTAATCTCATAGCCAAGACTCATAGACTTTAAGGTCAGAAGGGACCATTATGATCATCTGGTCCATGCTGAGCCTTACAGTGTACTTATGACCACAGAAGCTAAAGAGAAATAGTGACAGTTCTGTTTTTTTCTTCCTCATATCTGCTCTGCTACTGCATCCTACAGAGATAAAGGGCACTTGTCAGAATTCTTTTTTTACTGCCAAAGTGGCTTGCAGGCTAATACCAAATGACACTTCAAGGCAAGCCTTCTACAGAGCTAGAGATCTACACATAGTTCACTTTTATTACTTCAATATAACAAATGATCTTAGATGCAAGTAATGCTTCTCAAGGCTATACCCCTCATGGGTCAAATTCATCCCTGGTGTACCACCACTGACATCAGTGGTATCACACAAGGGAAGAATTTTGCCTGTATCCATGTGTTGTTCTGTATGTCTCCAATGAACGTATTCACTCCCATTTTAACTTCTATCTCACTTCATTACAGATAGCTACCAAACAATCTAAGAACAGGGCTACTTCTAGGGTCTGCTCCTGCAGTGTGCTGACCACCCTCTTCCACCAATGAAGGCAAGATCAAGTGAGGTTAGGTGTATTTTTATTAGCTAATCTCAATCTTATTTAAAAACAGGTTCAAGAGTCTAAACCTTGTCTGGTGTGACTGATATTGAAGGTCTTCTCTATTGTTAGCTGACAGTGTTTTCATTTCTGTAGTAATCCTCTCTAGATCCACATTAATTTATGTAAACCATTGGAAGCATAAAAGCTAAATCTGCCTGACTGTGACAGTAAAATCTCTCTGCGCCAACCTCCACTCATTCTGATGCTCGGGGCGGCCTTTATTATCACAGGGAGAAAGTAGGGACTTGATCTTGTCAGATGCTGAGCACCCTTCACTACCTTCAGTGGTAAAGGAGCATGTTCAGCACACTGCAGGAACAGACCCTAGAAGTGGCCCTGTTCTTAGATCATTTGGCAGTTATCTGGAATTGTTACCTAATGACTGGAGTCACTAAAACTAAAAATTCTCCCTCTCAACAAAACCGGTAAAAAAAAAATTGGAACGAAATCACAGGAATGAGAGGTATTTTTGGTTATGCTTTAAATTATTTGCAGGTATAATATTTACTCCTCATAGGCAAATACTCAAGAAGTGAAATCTGCAAGTTTCATACATCTTTATCTCTCAATCGGGATGAGAGCTAAGGCTTTTGTATGTCCACTTGTAATTAGCTAGGGATGGTGAATCTTTTCTTCAGTTTGCACATTCATGCCAGACTAAAACAGCAAAACTCTGTCCCAAATGTCCACTGTTTTCTTTTACTGCTCCTTGTCCTAAATGAGTGATCTTTGTCATTTCTCATCTCAGTAATCATGGACAAGACTGATTTTTTTTAAAACAAGGTGGATTACTCATAACTGATAGTACCTGAGGGAATGTTTAGAACTTTCATTGTGGTAGACACATGTTTTGCTTTTGATCAACCAGAAATACATAGAAGAACATAGAAGATGAATGTACATGTTTCCAGTAATGAGGATAACTGGGGATCTTGCGTAGTCAATTTCTTGTCTGAAACAGGTAAACTGGATGTCACTAAATGAATTTGTGACTGAAGTGTCTTCATTCCACTGCCATTCCTTAAGCATTTCTTAGAAAATCTGCTTAAGTATCAGGGCCTGGAATATTATTTCTTGGTCTGTATTTAGGTTTAAAGCTGTGTTGCAGGAGCAATATCTTTTTGAAGCCTTGGTGAGGCTGCCATAAAGAGTTTTTCATTATTGCCTCCAAAGGGCTATGATCAGACTCTGTTCAAACATTTTTCCTATATAGGTATTGCTCTCCTATGTACATATTGCTGACATATGTCATTAATTTTTTGTTCAATATAGGCTTAGTTTATTTCTGTGCAAGTGCAAGGCTCAGATGCATAACCTACTGGCTTCCTTTTTGCCATAATATACTCCCAAATCCACCTGAGCTGATACCTCTTTCCTTATACCATTGTATAGGGTTACCATACGCCCGTTTTTTCCCAGACATGTCTGGTTTTTTGGTAATCAAACCCCCGTCCGGGGGGGAATTGCCAAGAAGCTGAACATGTCTGGGAAAATACCGGCCGGGTACTTCCTCTCCCGCGGCTGCTCTGCTCCTCCCTGACTCTTCGGCTCTGTTTAAGTGCCGAGCTGCCCGAGCACTCAGGGCCGGCTCCAGGCACCAGGGAACCAAGCACACGCTTGGGGCGGCACCTGGTAAGGGGCGGCCAATCTTGGGGTGGCAGGGGGCAGCGCGGGGCACGGTGCTCAGGGAGGGGTTCCGGCGGTGCGCCGCTCGGCGGAGGGGGCTCGGCGGGGCGGCGCTTTTTTTTTTGCTGCTTGGGGCAGCAAAAAAGTTAGAGCTGGCCCTGCGAGCGCTATCGGCTTCAGGCAGCCCCCTTGCCTCCGAACCCTTTGCCGCAGGTGCAGAGCAGCTGGAGCCCAGGAGGGGAAGTGCCCAGCCGGTGGCTGGGGTCTGGAGGCATGGGGGCTGCCCGAAGCCGGTAGCACTCGGGCAGCTCGGCTCTTAAACAGAGCCAAAGAGTCAGGGGAGGAGCATAGCAGCCAGAGCCCGGGAGGGGAAGTGCCCGGCCGGGGGCGCAGGGTCCGGAGGCATGGGGGCTGCCCGAGCGCTACTGGCTTCACAGTTTGCCAGGCAGCCTCCAGACCCTGCGCCCCCGGCTGGGCGCTTCCCCTCCCAGGCTCCAGCTGCGCTGGGGAAGCACCGGCCAGGGGCGCAGGGTCTGGGGGCTGCCTGGCAAACCGTGAAGCCGGTAGCGCTTGGGCAGCCTTTTTCGCGTGGCTGGGAGGGAGGAGGGGGAGTTAGGGCAGGGACTTTGGGGAAGGGGCGGGGAAGGGGGTGCGAAAGGGGCAGGGCCAGGCCCCCATGAAGTGTCCTCTTTTTTATATTTTTTAAATATGGTAACCCTACCATTGTATGAAAATGTGGCTGCATTTTGGTGAAGTTATTTACTTCATTTTGGTGCAGGTAGAATCTTGTTGGGAATCCCATTGAAACTCTGAGGACCAAGGTCAATCAGAAGAGATACATAAGAGTTAGATCTCACCCTCTTGCATTCAGATATCCTGAGGCCTACTTACACTCACTAAGCCCAGGTGCAAGGGAAAGCAAATTGCTCCAGCTTACATGCTTAGGAGCCAGGAGAAGATGTATGATAATGCAAGTTACAACTTTTAATTCAGGGGATTCAAGAGAGCCTTAAAGGAGGTCTAACCTATACACCACCTTATGCATCACTTCTGAAGTTGGCCCTAAGTTCCCCTTTAAGAGATCTCTTAGTTGTGCCAAAAATTCTGCAAAATGAAATAAAAAGATTGTGAATAGCAGCAAAATGAATGTACAGTTTTTATTTGCAAGAAAAGCACTACATAAGGGTGAATATTGACAACATATTTCAGTGTAGTCCAGCTAACAGCTATAACTGATATTTCTTAATACATTTCTTTTTCTTTGAAAAAAAACCCTAATATTAGAATGTTCAGAAATAAATTATTGGGGAGGAGCTAGATGGCACTGCCTAGAAGGATTCAAATGAGTGAAGATAAGAATATCAGCCTTTCCTAGTTTGTGCTTCCCAGCATGGTTATGTTTGAATTTTTATTACTCCTAAAGCCTTTCAAGCACAACACAAAGCTCCAATGAGTCTGAATCTACTGCTTCAGTAGGTTGTATTCCCCTCCCCCCCGCCGCCAGCATAGACAGGATTTCTCCGGCTTTGACAAAACATGAAAAGTGTTCACTCATTTTACTGACATATCTGACATTTCCATTGCTATGCTATAAAGCCAAAAAGCCACTGTTGAACAAGGAAGTAACCTTTATACCCAGGCAGAATCAGGGAAATAAAGACTTCAGCTCAAACAGCACACAGGTGTATGTTTGATTAAGAAAATAATTGTAACCCTTCTGCCAGGTGAAGTCAGCAGCAGCAAGGGCTGGGTTCAATATCTAGGGGTTCCTTTTCAACAATACAGAACTGGCTCGAGCCCCCACTCCAGTAACCTGCAACAATTACACCCCACCCCCTGGATGCCTCTAGGAGGCAACACTTCCCCACTCACAAGCAGAGTCTGAGCATAGAAAAAAAAAAACTTTTAATAAAAGGAGGGAAGTCACCCAAAATTAATCTTGCTATTATTTTGATTTGGTGACCCCTATTTCTTGTGTTATGTGAGGGAGTAAATAATATTTCTTTATTCACTTTCTCCACACTATTCATTATTTTATAACCCTCGATCATATCCCTTCTTAATCTCTTTTCCAAAACGAAAAGTCAGTTTTTTTAATCTCGCCTTGTACTGAAGCTGTTCCATACCCCTAATCATTTTTGTTGCCCTTTTCTGTACTTTTTCCAATTCCAATACATCTTTTTTTGAGATGGAGAAACCAGATCTGCAGCATTCAAGATGTGGGCATACCATATGGATGCCAACCCTTCAGGGTTGTCCTGGAGTCTCCAGGAATTACAGATTAATCTTTAATTAAAGATTATGCCATGTGATGAAATCTCCAGGAATTTGTCCAACCAAAGCTGGCAACCCTAGTATACCATGGATTTATATACAGTGATTTGATATTTTCTCTCTCTTTCCTAATGGTTCCTAATATTGTTAGCTTTTTTGATTGCCTCTGCATGTTTAGAGGAAGTTTTCAGAGAAGTTTTCAGTGACTCCAAAACCTCTTTCTTGAGTAGTTACAGTTAATTTAGATCCCATCATTTTGTATATATAGTTGGTATTATGTTTTCCAATGTGCATTACTTTGCATTGTTAACTAGTGGAATTTTTGAAGTCCACCATACGGTCACTGCTACAATGCAAATCAATTTTCATAACTTAGAAAATGAGCATTCTGGCTTTGATTGTGCAAATCATCATGCAGAGCGAAGCAGAAGCAAAAGGTTGTTGTGCTTCAACACAAGTGTGAGAGGGTTAAGAGTAGGTGCCAGTAAAATAGGTGGCATGATAAAGCAGAGTAGAGTCCACCACAAAGTATGAACAAGTTTCAGACCGCTGCAATCAAGAGCCCACAGTAAATAAGGAGTGCACTATATGTGGAAGGCAGACATATCATAAGATTTAGCAAGATCCTCAGGATGCAAATGTGATGCAATGTCCTCTTTTGGCCATACTTCTGCTTGTAGGCAGGAATAACTTAGCATCCACACACTGGCACTCTTCTTATTGAAGTATAGGGCTCTGTTGTACTGCCTTTCCAGGTCAGCCTTTACTCCACCTGTACTGAAAGATCAAGCTCTCTGAGAATCTACTTCAAGGAACTGATTTCTCTCCATGCATGCAGTTGCTGTAGTTGCTATAGGGGTAGTATCATATCAGATGGGTCATCTGATCCTTACTGGGTGGGGAGGCGTCCAAGAGACAAACTATTCAGTAAAATCTAGTCCATATTATAAAAATGTTTGAGAAACCCTGGATAGAGGTTTAAGTGTAGAACAATGTTGCTCTGAGACTTTCAATACATATCTCCAATATACAGTTATTAGTGTCGCATGGATTCAGACACCAAGAGACTGAATTAATCACAGTGTCAGATTAAGTTCACTAGAACTTCAGAGTTACGAACAACTAAAGAATGGAGGTTGTTCATAACTGAAATGTTTGTAATTCTGCACAAAACATTATGGTTGTTCTTTCAAAAGTTTACAACTGAACATTGACTTAGTGGAGCTTTGAAACTTTAATATGCAGAAGAAAAATGCTGCTTTTAACCATCTTAATTTAAATGAAACAAGCACAGAAACAGTTACCAATTTTTTTAAATTTTAATTTAACACTGTATTATACAGTATTTGCTTTTTTGTTTGTTTGTCTCTTCTGCCTGATTGTGTACTTCCACTTCCAAATGAGGTGCATAGTTGCTGGTCAGTACATAACTCTGGTGTTCATAACTTTGAGGTTCTATTGTAGTAACTGTTTGAAAAGCATAAGGTTCTGTCTCATTTTCTGAGTCTCAAAAGCTGAAATTTCAGACTCACTCATACAATAGAATCCTGGAGCTAGCTTAGTAAAGCAACTACATGGTGTGGCTCTATGTATAGTTGATGTGGTATGTTATGTTTAATTTGATCTGGTGTTTAAATTTGATGTAGATCATCTGGTAAAAAGCACAATATAGGAAAGAAAACTAAGCTTTATGGGAATCTACAAATAAAGAAGGAACCCATTATAAACCTCTTGGTTTGGTCTAAGAATCATAGGACTGGAAGGGATCTCGAGAGGTCTTCTCATCAGCCCCATGCACTCAAGGCAGCACTAAGTATTATGAAGGCCATCTTTGACAGGTGCGTGTCTAACCTGCTCTTAAAAAACTCCAATGACAGAGTTTCCACAACCTCCCTAGACAATTTATTCCAGTACTTAATCAGGAACTTTTTACTGAAGTCCAACGTAAGCTGCCCTTGCTGCAATTTAAGCCCATTGCTTCTTGTCCTATCCTCAGAGGTTGAGGAAAACAATTTTTCTCCCTCCTCCCTCTAACCACCTTTTGTATACTTGAAACTGTTGTCATGTCCCCCCTCAGTCTTCTCTTCTCCAGACTAAACAAAACCAATTTTTTCCCCCAATGTTCCCTCATAGGTCATGTTTTCTAGACCTTTAATCATTTCTGTTGCTCTTCTCTGGACTTCCTCCAATTTGTCCACATCTTTCCTGGACACAATACTCCACTTGAGGCCTAATCAGTGCAGAGTAGAGCAGAATAATTACTTCTTGTGTCTTGTTTACAATGCTCCTGCTAATACATCCCAGAATTATGTTTGCTTGCTTTGATTACACAGTTTGCTTGTTTTGTTTAACAGTGTTACATGGTTGACTCATATTTCGCTTGTGATTCAGTATCAAGTCCACTTCAAGGCTCACCAAATATTCCTCTAAGGCTAAACAGAAATGCCCCCAAATGCTTATACAGTCTAAAATACCATTGAGAAGTCTAGCAGGGTGAATATGGATGTACTTCCATTGTATATGGAAAGAAGGCCATCAACTACCAAAACAACACATGCAGTCTCAGCACTTTACCATGGCCGACGCCTGACTAAGATGTATCCAGGATAATAGCAGACAACAGGTGGCTTTGGAGACTCTTTTTAAATCAGTCTTTCAATTAACTTGCTTAGAAAAGGGAATTTATAAGACCTATAGCACTGACTGATAATTTCATTATTACTAGTCACAATATTGCATGTTTTAAGGAGGATGTAAAATGAGGTTGCAAATGGAAAGCATGTGTTACAAAATATATGATCATTATTATTATTAATTTCTATTTGTGGAGGTGCAGGTGTTAGGCTACACTTCCCTTACCTCCCCAAAATATTACCTCCTGATGAGCTGCCAATACCTGGCAGCAGAGAAGAAATACCACCAGATTCCTCTTGGAAGTGGGAGGAGGAAAGAGTGAGATGCTGCTTCCTGGGTCTGGGCTTGAAAACTCCCTTCCAGGAAGATGAACTGGTTTTGGGGAGGAGCCCAGTTCTACTTCCCACTGGGAGAGGGAAGGACAGCATGTCTTTAGGGGTCTTCTAATTGACGGAGACAGGTTCTTCCTGTATTAGGAGTGATGGGTAATTGTAACATCACTTCATTGTGATGGTTCTGTCCTGTCATTTGCACAGTTGCTACCAGACAGAAAAAGAAAAATGAAACACCAGTCTTTTCTTTCTCCTTTTGCAATGTCTCCTCATCTCTCCTACAGCCCCTGTTCAATCTTCTTTTTTAAACCTCCTAGACTGCTTTGACTATTTAATCTGTACATTTTTGTTACAACCAATTGTAATGTGCTAAGATCCCATATGAACACCGAAATCTTGGGACATGAAGAGGAGATACTTTAGGAAACAGCATACAAATATGTTTAGTTTGGACTTGACAGTATGGCTGTAAATATTCTTGTCATTTTTATTTATTATGATTCTCTATGATTAATATTATCATCTTGTTATAGTGCTGTCTAGGGAGTTCAGAAATCTGTCTCTTTTCACTTGGGAAATATTAATATATTGATGCTTTCTTTTCTGTGGGGCTCAAATTTTATATACTTCTTGAACCAGATCCTCAATTTATTATATTTACTTTTTATAATGTGCATCACCTATGCCATGAATGCCAGCTGACTGCTTCTGAATCTGCAAAGCAATTTGTCATAGGGTCATGCATAAGATATTTAAAAATTTCTTAGCAGCCAAGAATGCTGGTGTGTATATATATATATATATATACACACACACACACACACACACACACACACACACACTATATAAAGATGGAATACATCTATCTATATATGCAGTGTTGTAGCTGTGTCAGTCCCAGGATATTAGAGAGACAAGATGGCTGAGGTAATATCTTCTATTGGACCAACTTCTGTTGGTGACAGAAGCTGACCAACAGAGTGAGTGAGCGAGTGTGTGTGTGTGCGCATGTATATACTCACAGAGAGCTCTTCTTAAGGTCTGGGAAAAGTACTCAGAGTATCACAGCTAAATACAAGATCGAACAGATAGACTATGAGCTAACTACTTATGCTATCTTGTATTTAGCTGTGAGTATCTTTCCCAGACCTGAGGAAGAGCTCTGTGTATATCTGCATACACACAGACACAGTTGGTCAGTTCTCTCATTTGGTAGAAGAAATGGTTCTAATAATGCCAAAGTCAAGGTTTAGTTCCTGTAAAACCAACAGCTTTTGAGATTGTGGGTAGCCTAGTACATAGGGCACTAGAGATCAAGAAATACAGGGGGTTCTATTCCCAGCTGTGCCACTGACCTGCTGTGTGAGCCAGGGCCATGTCACTTCACATCTGTTTCTTTTCCCCTTCCTATTATAATATAAATAAAAACATCTCCCCTTCTCCCAAATTATATCCATTTAAAACAGCACTCCATAAATTTGACCTATACGGTTTGTCTGACTACTATATTGGAGTGGCAGTGCTACTGAAAATTTCAAGGAATTGTACTCAGAACATTTTAAAAGCTTCATTTTTGGAGTACATTTTGTACTTACTAAGTTTAAGTGAGTTCAAAATGTGCTCATTTGTGTGTTCCTAAAGTATCTCTAATAAATATACCTGCATCTTTGCAGACCATAAAATTCCTTCTGGCTGCTAAGTTAGCAGGCTTTTAAAAGCATACAAGAGAAATGTTTCCATTTAAAAACTTTCCTTAAGATTATCAAAGTGATGTTTTGTTCCCCTATAAGTGACAAATACCACCAAATTTCAACTTAGGAGAATGAAAAAATACTTATGAATAGTAGGTATCTACTTGTGCTATTTTCTCAAGAAATATCTGCATTAGAAACACAGATCTGATGGATTTTAATGTATAATTTGACTATATTATAGATACTTGGTATTTCATCATTCACAATAAGCAGTAAAATGATTGTAGTGCATTAGTGGAATAAGTTGAAGTCAGATTTCAACAATGTAACAACAACCAACGACAAGAAATCTATTTAGTAAATGAGAAAAACTGAAAAATAAAGGTTAATTTGTTTTTTTATGGTCCAATATTTGCCAAGTATTCAACCACGACTCCTTGGCCTTGTGGTTGATCATTTGCAACAATGCTCTGAGTACCCACTAAACTTGCTCCAGCGTAATTTCCACCAATGTTATGCTATAAGAGGAGAATGAACAGGTAAGTGGAAGTGGTGCTTGCAAAGGAACAGGACAGTTTTAGACTAGGGCAAAGTACAATAAATCCACTATTTGTGATAAGACAGTTTTCTGAAAAGTACATAGAATACAACCAAACCTGTTTCAACAACTTTACAGACTTCAAAACAAGCTTTTGATAGCATTTGGTAGAAATGGTCATGTCAAGCCCTGAGAATGTAGGGCAACTCCAAGAAATTGATCACACTGATAGAAAACATCTACAAGTTGATGAGTCTAGTGAGAGTAGACAAGAAGCTCATGGAATGGTTCAGAATGACTGAACAAGATGACTTGGAGACAAGGGTGAATGCTAACACCAGAAATGTTCAGCTTGGTACTAGAAGCAGTATTGGCTGTAGTACTGAGAGATGAAACTAGAGGAGTCATGTTATGTGGAAAGACAATGAATAACCTTAGACTCAGAGGATATTGACCTCATAGCATTGACCAAGGAGGTTTTTACATAGAATAACTGCTAAGATAGACCAGAAATGCAGAAAGTTCAGAATGAAAGTCAGAAAGGAAAAGACCAATATTGTGGCAATTGGAAGACAAGAGGAGAAAGTTTAAAAAAAAAAAAAAAAAAAAAACACAAAGTACTAGAACAAGTGGAAAGATGTGTGTATCTTAGAGGGCTAGTATCAAAGAATGGGAATCACGAAAATAACAAAAAGAAGAATCACACTAGCGGCTACTGCATTCAGAAAACTCTGCAAAATCTGGAAGGCTAAACAACACATTTCAATAAAAATGAAAATCATCTTATGTGACACAATTGTCATGCTGATGCTGCTGTCCAGGTCAAAATATTAGAGTATGAGGAAAGCCAACGAACAAAAGATATTAACTGCAGAAATGAATTGACTGAGAGCAATACTGAACATTTCAAAACTGCAGAAAATAACAAATGAAGTAATAAGTAAACAGTTAAGGCAATAAAAGCTGTTTCAAAAAATTAAAGACAGACTGTGATGGTTTGAATACATGTCAAGAATGGATCCAGAAAGAATACCATGCATGGTGATACATACCAGAGTGCAAGGAATTGTCCACTAGACAGTATTATCTGCAGCTTGTATATTTCATAATGTTTATAAAGAATTAGGACCTATCTACTAGAAAGTTAATTCAAGTTTTATTATATTAATACATCTCATGTCCTTGAAAATAAACATACTCTGAGTGCATATTATGTGAGGAACCCAATGCTACACTGATGACTCTTTCCCGAGAGAATATTCCTAAGACAGAAATTGTTATACTTGAGCTATTTGAAGAGTAACTATGATTGAATAGTGCACATCAAGTGTGTATCTCTTTTGTGCTACCAGTTATGCATGTTTTGAAAGTGTACTTAGCCACCAAACCTGCTGTCAAAGGCATCAAGTTCTATGAGGGCAGAAATATTGATAATACTCCAACCACCTAGAATCAGAACAAGGTGCATCTGTTATGGATACACATTTTAAACTAAGGCCAAAATGTCAACTCTGGGTACCTAAAGATAGGCTCCTAAATCATAAACGTGCCCTAATTTTCAGAAAGGCTGAGCACCTGCAAATCCCACTGGCATTATTTTATTATATTAAACTTGAGTAGTATATTACTCATATGAATATTCCCTTGGACTTCAATAGGACAAGTTGTATAGATAAAGTACTCCTGAGTGCGAGCAAGAGTGGATGACCCCAAGGCTATGTCTACACAGCAGCTGGGAGGTGTAATTGCAAACTTGGGTAGACATACATGGGCAAGTTCAAGCCACTGTCTAAAAACAGCAGTGTGGCCACAGCAGCACAGGAGGCGGCTCACACTAGCCACCCAAGAACAATCCCATCCAACCCTCTAGGTACCATCTCAGGCAGCTAGTCCGAGCTGCCACCTATGCTGCCACAGCCATAGCCACTGCTATTTTTAGACACTAGCTCAAACAGAGCTAGAATGCATATATTACCTGCACTGGGAATTATACTTCCTTGCTGCTGTATTGGCATACCCTAAGTTAGTGGCAGAACCAGCATTAGAACTCAGGAGCTGTGGATGCCTCTGCTCTAACCATTATACTACACGTTTCAAGAAGGGGACAGGACTTTTTTTTTTTTTCCTTCAAGAATTACTATTCTTCTAAACTGATTTTGAGCTATGATTATAAGAACTATAGTTCACAACTGGTGTGTTACTTTAACTTTCATCTCAATCATTTGGTCTTGGCCATTGTCAAAGATGCAATTTCAGATTAACTGAACCATTGCTCATTTCTTATATTGTATTAATGTTTTTACATTTATAGAGCAGATCAAGACAGATATCAATAATATGGCAGCACTGCCAAGACCCCCTCAATATCCTTCCAGGTCTGATCGTACCTTAAAAGTTCAGTTCACTAGAGTAAATATAAATAAGAATGTAGATGTGTATCTTTCTAACTTTTTGAGAACTTGTCTTTTTAAACTCAGTGGCAGCTTGGTATTTTATTATTTTGTTGATTTGAGTTTCATTTTAAGCAGTTCTTTAATGCTGCATGACTTTGTTTACTTTTGGTTTATGTTACTCAACCATATCCCTTAGCTTAATTAAGTTTATTTGTTCATGCTACAACTACTTTCCATTACTCTGCAGCAAGAATAGGTAAAAATCAAGGGACACTCAGTCAGCTGTGAAGCTGTCAGTCCATCATAACCTGAATATTGATTTTCAGGGGTTGGTGACATTCCCTAGGTATGCATATCAAGATTGTTGACAGAGAGCTCTATACTTAATTGAATGTGATGTCTGTATGAGAAGTGATGAAGTATGTTGGTGATATATATACTTAGCTCCCTCCCAGTAAATTCAATGGCATTTTATGAAATTCCATACTGCTCTGACAAACCTGTATTTACTTACTTTCTTTATCTTCACAAACTGTGAGGCTGATTCTGATCTTACCTACACCAACTTCACACTGGTGTCTCTTACTTCAGTGGATTGCGAGATCAAAATCGAACCTCACGTTTTTAAGAGGCTTATAAGAAGTGGAAGATTGGACAAATGACCAGGGAGGAGTATAAAAATATTGCTCAGGCGTGCAGGAGTGAAATCAGGAAGGCCAAATCACACTTGGAGTTGCAGTTAGCAAGAGATGTTAAGAGTAACAAGAAAGGTTTCTTCAGGTATGTTAGCAACAAGAAGAAAATCAAGGAAAGTGTGGGCCCCTTACTGAATGAGGGAGGCAACCTAGTGACCGACGATGTGGAAAAAGCTAATGTACTCAATGATTTTTTTGCCTCTGTCTTCACGCACAAGGTCAGCTCCCAGATTGCTGCACTGGGCAGCACAATATGGGGAGAAGGTGACCAGCCCTCTGTGGAGAAAGAAGTGGTTCGGGACTATTTAGAAAAACTGGACGTGCACAAGTCCATGGGGCCGGATGCGCTGCATCCGAGGGTGCTAAAGGAGTTGGCGGGTGAGATTGCAGAGCCATTAGCCATTATTTTTGAAAACTCATGGCGATCGGGGGAGGTCCCAGATGACTGGAAAAAGGCTAATGTAGTGCCCATCTTTAAAAAAGGGAAGAAGGAGGATCCGGGGAACTACAGGCCAGTCAGCCTCACCTCAGTCCCTGGAAAAATTATGGAGCAGGTCCTCAAGGAATCAATTATGAAACATTTAGAGGAGAGGAAAGTGATCAGGAACAGTCAGCATGGATTCACGAAGGGGAAGTCGTGCCTGGCTAACCTAATTGCCTTCTATGATGAGATAACTGGCTCTGTGGATGAGGGGAAAGCAGTGGATGTGTTATTTCTTGACTTTAGCAAAGCTTTTGATACGGTCTCCCACAGTATTCTTGCCACCAAGTTAAAGAAGTATGGGCTGGATGAATGGACTGTAAGGTGGATAGAAAGCTGGCTAGATCGTCGGGCTCAACGGGTAGTGATCAATGGCTCCATGTCTAGTTGGCAGCCGGTTTCAAGTGGAGTGCCCCAAGGGTCGGTCCTGGGGCCGGTTTTGTTTAATATCTTTATTAATGATCTGGAGGATGGTGTGGACTGCACTCTCAGCAAGTTTGCAGATGACACTAAACTAGGAGGCGTGGTAGATACACTAGAGGGTAGGGATCGGATACAGAGGGACCTAGACAAATTAGAGGATTGGGCAGAAAAAAACCTGATGAGGTTCAACAAGGACAAGTGCAGAGTCCTGCACTTAGGACGGAAGAATCCCATGCACTGCTACAGACTAGGGACCGAATGGCTAGGTAGCAGTTCTGCTGAAAAGGACCTAGGGGTCACAGTGGACGAGAAGCTGGATATGAGTCAACAGTGTGCTCTTGTTGCCAAGAAGGCTAACGGCATTTTGGGCTGTATAAGTAGGGGCATTGCCAGCAGATCGAGGAACGTGATCGTTCCCCTTTATTCGACATTGGTGAGGCCTCATCTGGAATACTGTGTCCAGTTTTGGGCCCCACACTACAAGAAGGATGTGGAAAAATTGGAAAGAGTCCAGCGGAGGGCAACAAAAATGATTAGGGGTCTGGAGCACATGACTTATGAGGAGAGGCTGAGAGAACTGGGATTGTTTAGTCTCCAGAAGAGAAGAATGAGGGGGGATTTGATAGCAGCCTTCAACTACCTGAAGGGGGGTTCCAAAGAGGATGGAGCTCGGCTGTTCTCAGTGGTGGCAGATGACAAAACAAGGAGCAATGGTCTCAAGTTGCAGTGGGGGAGGTCCAGGTTGGATATCAGGAAAAACTATTTCACTAGGAGGGTGGTGAAACACTGGAATGCGTTACCTAGGGAGGTGGTGGAGTCTCCTTCCTTGGAGGTTTTTAAGGCCCGGCTTGACAAAGCCCTGGCTGAGATGATTTAGCTGGGAATTGGTCCTGCTTTGAACAGGGGGTTGGACTAGATGACCTCTTGAGGTCCCTTCCAACTCTGATATTCTATGATTCTATGATTCTATGAAACACATGAAAAGGCAAAGGGAAGTTAAAGTAAGGCAATCTGCTTCCACAGCCCACAAAAATCAGAGTGCTAGGCCTTCAAGAAGCCAAGGAGAAGGGCAGAGAGTAACAAACGCCCATCTGCTTTCTGAGGGCTTGTCTAAACGTACAGCGCGGCAGCTGTGCCGCTGTAATGCTTTATGAAGACACGACCTATGCTGACAGGAGAGGCTGTCCCATCAGTATAGGTACTCCACCTCCCTGAGAGGGGGTAGCTGTGTTGACAGGAGAAGCTCTCTCATTGACATAACACTGTCTACACCAGGAATTCAGTCAGGATAACGGTCACTCAGGTAGAGTGACTAGATGTCCCGATATTAGGGGCTTTGGCCCTTCCCTCCCCCCCAAAAAATGCCCTGATTTTTCACATTTGCTATCAGATCACCCTATGCTCAGGGCGACATATTTATACCAACATAAGTCTGTATGATAGACAGGGGCGGCTCTATGTTTTTTGCCGCCCCAAGCATGGCAGTCAGGCGGCCTTCAGCAGCATGCCTGTGGGCGGTCTGCAGTCACGTGGATGCAGCAGCGTCTGCGGGTGGTCTGCCGGTCCTGCGACTTCGGCGTATTGCCCCCGAATTGCCGCCGAAACCGCGGGACCGGCAGACCTCCCGCAGGCACACCGCCAAAGGCTGCCTGACCGCCGCCCTCACAGAGACCGGCAGGCCGCCCCCCGCAGCTTGCCGCCCCAGGCACACGCGCTTGCTGCGCTGGTGCCTGGAGCCACCCCAGACGGTAGAGCAAACCTAATAGACCTGGGCAACCAAGGCTCTGAGGTTGTTTTCCTACCAGGGAGCTCTGAGTTGCAGTCCTTCTCTCTCAGAATGCCACTGAGCAGAGCTCCTCCTTTTTAAGGATCCACCCATCTCCAGGCTTTACAAGCCTCACAAGTGACTGGGACTGATTGTAGCCAGAGGAGCAGTTTAACCACGTTCTGACTGGGGTGAAAAGAAGAAATTGTAGTCCCCAGACTCAATTAGCAGGCACAAGTAGCTGTAGGGAGGACTGCAAAGATGTCTGCATCCTTCCACCCAGGAAAATTAAAAATAAACAACATGCCACTACAGAGAAATGGCAAGGTAGGGAACAATGGGAAAACTAGTCCAAGAACATAAAAGGCAAGTCTTAGAAAATCTACCCATAAGGCTGCTGATGAGCTTGGTCACTTATGTAGTGCTCCAGGAAAAATATCTATTTGTGTGCACAGACAGAGCGCTTCTGCTTTTAGCAGGCAGGTCCCAATATAAAACAAAAGGAGGAAGACCTCAGTATCCGGGAGATCCAGCGAGTGGGATTAATATTCAAAATAAATAATTGTGCAGAGGGTAGAAGTGTAACCCCCTTTTCTTTTTCTTATTTCACAGTGTTCAGCCAAAAAACAAAACAGAAATTAGTGCTGTAATTTCACCTACTGTTTCTACTTGCTCTAAATTCATATGGAAACATTGCAAGACAAGGCAGAAATATAGAACCTTGAGTGACTGCAAAGACATAGTTGCTATTTCAGCACACTACGGAGAGTGCAGGAAGTTGTTAACCATGCTCAGTAGCTGTTTGAAGCTGGTGTGGAAGGCAACATTAAGGGCAGGCATTTCTGCATGTACACATATATCCCCCCCCCCCCACCACCCCATTAGAACGTGGAAGCTCCTGACCAAGCAGTAAGTTCTGCCAGGTATACAAAACTGACAGCCATATCGTGCACCAGTCAGATCCAGCCCAGCCCTTCAGGGAGATGATAGAGCTGCTGGGGTAACTCAGACTGATTCTCTGGGCTGGATCTCAATACAGTTCTCAGTAATTTTACAGAAGTCAGTGGCATTGAGACTGGGAAAACACCATAAAGTAGGAATCTCAGTCTGGAGGCCCAATGTCTTTGTGAAGTGTATCACATCATTGAACCAAAGACAGTGTGTTAGCCTGCAGCTACAGTAACTGTCAGGTATTCTTTTTTTCTTATTTGAAATTGCATTTATGCTTAATAGTATGGATGCTGAAACAATTGGTTTTGCTGTATAGCTAAATATTTTATTTAAATGGCAATATAATACCCAGGGTGAGCCTCTGTGAATGCAAAAGATCTCAGATTGCCAAGTCCCAATCTCTGTAGTTTAGTAAGGTGTTATAAACATATGTAATTTAGGCCCTGCGTTATATTCTTCATTTTAAAGAAAAATAAATCTCTAGTGACTGATGTATCAGAGGGGTAGCCATGTTAGTCTGGATCTGTAAAAAGCGACAGAGTCCTGTGGCACCTTATAGACTAACAGACGTATTGGAGCATAACACCCAGGTCTGTTAGTCTATAAGGTGCCACAGGACTCTGTCGCTTTTTAGTGAGTGATGTTAGTCTACCTAGGGTGCACTGTAATTGCTGTGCTGTAACAGTTTATCTTTGGAGTGTTATTCGTTAAAAGGAATTTGAAACTATTAATTGTGCGTGTACAAACTGTTTTTGGTAAAGACTAGTACTGGATTCCTAACAAGAGTAAGAAAGTGAATCCTATTTAGAGAGTTTCTATAAAAAAAATCCAATGGTAATCTCTTGCAAGGACAGGAATTCATGGTCTATGGAAATACTTTAAGTTATATAGAGGAATTCTGTAGCACAGAATTGGTAAGTAAATTGACTTACCTCCCCTCTACATAGATTACAGAAGCATCACACACGGAGCATGCCAATACACTGGCTCGGGTATATCAGTATCTGGGCCATGTGGAAGGTCACATTATTGTTGTGGCTGATTCATATGAGGTGTCCATCAACAGCCTTTTGACTTTGTTAATGCATTCAAACAGACACAGACACACACAGCCATGACGGACCACTGTTCTCCAAAGCAGTGATAATTAAATTAATCATCATCTCAACACGGCTGCACATGACCACTGTTCCTCTTACACTCTCCTTAATTCAAAAAGGAAAGAAAAAAGTTTTCTACTAGCAAAGAAATTTTGAGCGAGATTTTCTTTTTGGTTGACTTTCTAATGGGAATACATCTAACAGGCAAGAACATTAGTTCCAAAATCCTGTGATTGAGGTTGTGCTTAGAACGCTGAAAATCTGCGGATATCCATTTTATATCCACGGACCATGTTTGCAGATTGGGGATCAGATGAGGATACAAATTTTGTATCTATGTAGGGCTCTAATTGTGCCAACTCTCTGAAGTAAAGAAGTTGTTGCAGTGAAAAATATGTAGTGCTTGTGCTGAATTTTGTATCAGGAATCCAAAATTAGGCTTAAAAAAAAAAAAAAAAAAAAAATCTATCTGCTTCAGACAGTTTGACATTTAAAAATTAAAGACCTTCACAAAGTCACATATTTTCTGATGTGTTTCAGGCACTTTATGTGTTCAGTAAATGTCATAATGCCATTAATTTTCTTTGCAGAGACATGTAATTTTATCCCATTAGCAGGAAGTTGTTCAACTAGTTGATTGTCTGAACACAAAGTCTGGAGTGGACTTGCCTGCAAAGTCAGGTGTCTTAAAATCAAATAATCCTATTTGGAATTGGGGTGCAACATAAGATTTTTTTTTCTTCAAAAACCTGGACTCAGTAAAACAAACTTTCAGGGCATCCATAGTCTATCTTTTTCTAATAAGCCTAAAATATTTTTAAATGTGTACTTTAATTAAAAAGCATGTATGGCTTTTTAAACATATTTAATACTGAATATTTCATATCAACATATTGCTTTCATCGCATGACATAACCAAGTGTGTTGCTAAGCAACCTGATGTGGCCTGGGGAAAGTGAAGACTTTTGTACCAGAAGAATTATTTTAGAGGCCCTGATATTGAGAAAAGCTACAGAGAAAATTGACAAAATACCTGAAATCTCCAACAGGTAAAAGAAAATCCCTCTTCAGCCAGTTACTTCACAATTTTTTTAATCACACAAAGTCTTCATGGGATAAATAGATGGACAAATAATATTTAGCACTTCTATATTGTAAATCTTCAACAGTTTTCAAAGTATTGTCATGCAGAGGGTGAACAATCATGCCACCTCACTGAAGTTCTTGGGTGTGACAGCCGCTTTTCTATTATGGCTAAGGCCTTGGCTACACTTGCAGATTCACAGCGCTGCAAGTACTCCACCTCTCTGAGGGGAAGAGCGCTGCAGGCGCTGATTACACTGGCGCTTTATAGCACTGCACTCGCTGCGCTCGGGGGGGGGGGGGGTGTTTTTTCACACCCCTGAGTGCAGCAAGTGCAGTGCTGTGAATTGCCAGTGTAGCCAAGGCCTAAACTGGGGAACAATTAGATGCCTCTTTGTTTAGTAATAGCTAAAACAATAGAAAATCTATGCAAGCCTGGGCAGTGGCTTATTGCACAAGGTGTATTCTGGGGGTGTAATAACAAAAAAGAAGGGGTAGGGGATTGACTTGATTGCAGCAGTGTGCCTGTGTAGGTGAAAGAGAGGCAGCAGAAGGGGAAGCTAACAGAAAGAGCAGAAAGCCAAGGAGACAGCCTGTCATAACTATAAAGGGAAGGGTAATAGCTGTCCTGTGTACAGTACTATAAAGCCCCTCCTGGCCAGAGACTCCAAAATCCTTTTCCCTGTAAAGGGTTAAGAAGCTCAGGTAACCTGGCTGGCATCTGACCTAAAGGACCAATAAGAGGACAAGATACTTTCAAATCTGGGGGGGGGGGGGAGGCTTTTGTTTGTGTTCTTTGTTTGAGTGTGTGTTCGTTCTCGGGACTGAGAGGGACCAGACATCAATCCAGGTTCTCCACATCTTTCTAAACAAGTCTCTCCTATTTCAAACTTGTAAGTAAATAGCCAGGCAAGGCGTCTTACTTTTCCTTTGTTTTCTCAATTTGTAAATGTACCTTTTACTAGAGTGTTTATCTTTGTTTGCTGTACTTTGAACCTGAGACTAGAGGGGAGTCCTCTGAGCTCTTTAAGTTTGATTACCCTGTAAGGTTAATTTCCATACTGATTTTACAGAGATGATTTTTACCTTTTTCTTTAATTAAAAGCCTTCTTTTTAAGAACCTGATTGATTTTTCCTTGTTTTAAGATCCAAGGGTTTTGGATCTTGATTTACCAGGAGTTGGTGGGAGGAAGGAGGGGGAATGGTTAATTTCTCCTTGTTTTAAGATCCAAGGGGTTTGGATTTGTTTTCACCAGGGATTTGGTGAAGGTTTTTCAAGGCTTCCCAGGAAGGGAATCCATTGAAATGGTGGCAGCCGAACCAGAGCTAAGCTGGTAGTTAAGCTTAGAAGTTTTTCATGCAGGCCCCTACATTTGTACCCTAAAGTTCAAAGTGGGGATCCAGCCTTGACACAGCCAATACAGGAACTGGGAGCATAATTTTGAAAAAAGCCAAGAAAGAAATTTTGGGGCAGAGTGTGAAAAATGTCTCCTGCTGTTTGGTTCCTACTATGATCAGGACTGTATGCACATTCTTTTAAAAATCAACAGGGTTGCACCAAAGAAATATCTGACTTCATCATCAATTTCTCCTTCTAACAGAAATAATGCACAACAATTCCAAATTTTGCCTAACCACGTGGGTCAAAAGGGACAACACTAACTAATCATAAAGTTAAACTAATTAAACTTTAATTAATTAAAAATGTTGCAACATCTGTTCAGCAGGTGTCACCTCATTTTCTAGATGGGGAAAAAGAAACAGATTACTCCTGACCAGGCAGCAAGAAAGTGACATAGGCATGATGCAGTAGTTTCAGATATAGTGCCAATGCATTTCCATCACTTCCCTGAACGTATTTCCCCTCTTTTCTGTAGATAGCTTGCTTTTCACTAGCTTGGTATTATCAGAAGTATTTTTATTTCACCTGGTAATTCTGAAGTGTCTATTATAAACTTCATCACCTGGTGTCTTGTATAAGCTAGTGGTTCTCAAAACCAGTCCGCTGCTTGTTCAGGGAAAGCCCCTGGTGGTCTGGGCCGGTTTGTTTCCCTACAGCGTCCGCAAGTTCAGCTGATCGCGGCTCCCACTGGCCGCGGTTTGCCACTCTAGGCCAATGGGGGTTGGGGGAAGTGGTGCAGACCGAGGGATGTGCTGGCCGCCCTTCCCACAGCCCCCATTGGCCTGGGGAGGCGAACTGCGGCCAGTGGGAGCCGCAATCGGCCAAACCTTTGGACACGGCAGGTAAACAAACCGGCCCGGCCCACCAGGGGCTTTCCCTGAACAAACGGCAGACCGGCTTTAAGAAACACTGAGCTACACCACTTAAGTTTCTAGGCAAGGCCTCAGTTTTCTCCTGCTAGATCATAGGATAATTATCGCTAAAGGATTGCTTTATATTACCCTCTACCCCATAAAATGGCTTTAAATTTACTATTGGAACTCATTTCAAACTACATTTTTTTTTAAACGATCTGTTGCAGAGTTTCTGTAACTATTTCCATACTGCGGACCACTTTGTAAGAGAGAGATTTTGCCATTAGTTATCTCCACGACCTTCATCCCAATCCCCTGCTGTTATTTACTTCATAGTCCAAATCCTCAAATACAGTTCAGCTACTTTGCAGCAGTGGAATCTTTATGCTGCTGTGACCCCTCCCTCCCTGAAGCTCACAAACATTGATTAATTTATCCTCACAACATCCCATTTGGTACAAAAACATTACTGTCTCAGTTTTACAGATCAGAAAAAGAGGACTTTGATCTCCTTGTGCCTCAGTTTCTCAAGGCCTGACTGTCTGAAGGCCACCCACAAAATCAGCAGCAAAGTCTAGAACTAAATGCAGGTCTTCTAGACCCTACTCCAGTGCCTGGATCAGAAGACCATCCATTTTCTCCTAGTAATTCATTGTTTCATGGTCCTCAACGTACTTTACAAGTAGCATTATTCCCATTTTACATATAGGAAGATTGAGACATACCAAAGTTAAATGATTTGTCCAAGGTCCCACACCAGCTCAGTGGCAGTGCTAGGAATAGAATTCTTGCCTCTTGACTCCAAGTACAGTGCCCTAACCACCAAATAACATCACGCTAGTGCAAATGGAAATCATCTGGTGGCATAGAGCTAGCATAGATCCCAGGCCGCTTCCATGCTGCTGGTAGGGGAAAGGGGGTATGGTTGGGATGCCCTCAATATGTGGCTTCTGACTGCAGTTTTAGTCCATTGGGACAATAAGTTGTCTTCAGGCATCCAGGATCAGGACAGTGTAAAGACTGGTTTCAGAGTGGTAGCCATGTTAGTCTGTATCAGCCATGTTAGTCTGTATCAGCAAAAAGAACAAGGAGTACTTGTGGCACCTTAGAGACTAAGAACTTTATTTAAGCATAAGCTTTTGTGGGCTAAAACCCACTTTGTCGGATGCATACAGTGGAAAATACAGTAGGAAGAGATATATATATACACACACACACACACACACACACACACACACCATGAAAAAATGTGTGTTGCCATGCCAACTATAATGAGGGCAATCAATTAAGCGGGCTAGTGTCAGCATGAGAAAAAAAAATTGTGATAATCAGGATGGCTCATTTCCAACAATTGACAAGAAGGTGAGAGTAACAGTAGGGGGAATAGTTCTACTTTGTGTAATGACCCATCCGCTCCAAGTCTTTATTCAAGCCTAATTTAATGGTGTCTAGTTTGCAAATTAATTCCAATTCAGCAGTTTCTCATTGAAGTCTGTTTCTGAAGTTTCTTTGTTGTACTATTGCCACTTTTAGGTCTATAATTGAGTGACCTGGGAGATTGAAGTGTTCTCTGACTAGTTTTTGAATGTTATAATTCTTGATATCTGATTTGTGTCCATTTATTCTGTCCAGTTTGGTCAATGTACATGGCAGAGGGGCATTGCTGGCACATGATGGCATATATCACATTGGTAGATGTGCAGGTGAAAGAGACTCTGATAGTGTGGCTGATGTGATTAGGTCCTATGATGGTGTCCCCTAATAGATATGTGGGCAGAGTTGGCAACGGGCTTTGTTGCAAGGATAGGTTTCTGGGTTAGTGTTTTTGTGGTGTGGTGTGTGGTTGCTGGTGAGTATTTGCTTCAGATTGGGAGTCTGTCTTTAAGCGGGACTGGCCTGTCTCCCAAGATCTGTGAGAGTGAGGGCTCATCCTTTAGGATAGGTTGTAGATCCTTGATGATGTGCTGCAGAGGTTTTAGTTGGGGGCTGAAGGTGACGGCTAGTGGCATTCTGTTACTTTCTTTGTTTCTTTCAATTACAGACCTAAAAGTGGCAATAGTACAAACAAACAAACTTCAAAAACACACTCCAACGAGAAACTGCTGAATTGAAATTAATTTGCAAACTAGACACCATTAAATTAGGCTTGAATAAAGACAGAGAGGATGGGTCATTACACAAAGTAGAACTATTCCCCCTACTGTTACTCACACCTTCTTGTCAATCGTTGGAAATGGGCCATCCTGATTATCACGACAAAAGTTTTTCTCCTTCTGACAATAGCCCACCTTAACTGATCACTCTCATTATAGTTGGTATGGCAACACCCATTTTTTCATGTTCTCTGTGCGTGTGTATATATATACATATATCTTCCTACTGTATTTTCCACTGCATTCATCCGATGAAGTGGGTTTTAGCCCACAAAAGCTTATGCTTAAATACATTTGTTAGTCTCCAAGGTGCCACAAGTACTCCTCGTTCTTTTTAGTGTAAAGACTAACGTTATGCCTGCCCTCACTGCAGTTCGGTCCCTCTGATTTTTAATTCTGCTGACTATCCAGAGAGGGTTCTACACAACCACAGTGGTCTGAGAAATCAGCACTTTCCCCCAGTATCATGTGCTCTGGAATCTAAACTATGTATTCTCTAGCCCTTACTATGGTGCCTAAATGGAAACTTTTGCAAATCTGGCCTTAGCAGTTCACAGACTTCAGTTTGAAAACGAATGCTCTATTGTATTAGTTTTCATGCCACATTAAACTAGACTTCAAACTGCTTGGAAATTCACCTAAAAAACAAGGACAAAATCAGTGACAAGCAATGAGGCACAGTATCCTGTATACAGAAACTTTCACAGTAGAATGCCTACAATGCCTAAATACCCATAAACAATAAATACAGTTTCTCACTTATTGGCATTTTAAATTTACAATCCAGTATTAATATGCCGAATCCTCTGCTGGGTCTGTGGTTATCTAAAGGAAAGTTGATCTTTGCTGATCCTCAAATGAACTGAATAAGCATTAGGATTTTGGCATGCAATACAGGGTCTGGGACTACAATTAAAGAAAGAGAGAGCATTAACAAATAAGTCATAAGTAATGTTCATAAACCTCTTAGAAAAGTTCTGCTATGCAAAGAATAACCAGTATTAGAAACAGACCTCTTATCTCTGGAAAACACATTTGTTAGGCTTATAAACAAGATATAAATTATGTATACCCTTGCTGCTGTGACAAAATACAAGAGTTACATTAAAAAAACATTTCATTAAATTTTAAATAAATTGCAGTTTTAACTCATTTCAGGAATTTTCTCTTCTTTTTTCCCCCTTCTTACTTTGCTTTGTCCTTATATGGCCAGAGTCATTGCAAGCTCCTGCATAACAAAAAGTCACTCATTACAACATATTAGCAAGGTGTGTGTATTGCAGAGGGGAAAATTAATGAATCCCACAGCCATCAAAGAAACAAAAACAAACCAAAACCAGTTCTTTCAATTTTACAAAATAATCAGGGCTAAGGGCTATGTCCCTGACTTTTCTATAGCATTACATTAGCCAACTTCAAGGGGACACACCTGTAATTTTGCCAACAAATCTGGAAAGGACAAATGCCCTCCTCAGCAATTCCACAAGATCTCACTGATGTTCCCAGAATATCTATCCATTCTGTCCCCACCATTAGATATTTCAGCTCTCCTGAGCCCTGTGGCCTCTTCTGTGCTAACTGCAAATCAATTCCTTGCTTCCTCTTTTCCTACTGCTTCAGGCTTCCACAGCAGCAGTGTTCAGCCAGCACTCAAGATTCTGCTTCTTGCTCTATTTTTCTCCCATTCCCGTCACTTGTTTCTCCTTATCCTTTCCACTCTCCCTACCTCAGACCCCTTAGGTCTGGTCTGCACGACACGGTTAGGTCAACACAAAACAGCTTACACTGACCTAGCTGTGGATGTGTTTACACTTCAATTTTTCTCCCACCAACATAAGTGCCCCGCTATACCAATTTAACAATACTCCCCTCGCCCACCACCCCGAGCAGCATAAAGTCAGGGTCGATGTAGTGAGAGTGTAGATACTATTACTTATGCCTACTACTACTGGTCTGCAGAAGCCATCCCACAATACTGCACACTGATCACCACTCCGCTGCCCAGGGGTCAGGTGGACAGGAAGCCGCTCCTCTCTTGTAAAGCCTCGCAATTTTTTTGAAATTCCTTCTGATTGCCCAGCTTGGCAAGCACACCTAGCAACTTTCCATTGTTGGGTGTAACTGCCCAGATGACCATGCCGGCTACACATGGCAGACAGGGCCGGATTTAGGGCAATTCATCCAATTCCCCCGAATTGGGCCTTGCACCTCTAAGAGGGCCCCGCAACGTCCCTAAGGATCCTCCACCAATGTGCCGCCGAAGGCACCGGCATCCAATAGAGCTGCTGCCGAAGTCCCGCCGCTGTCTTCGGTGGCAGCTCAATCGCTGCCACAGAAGAAGGACCCTCCACCGATGTGCCGCTGAAGGCACTGGAGCCAATTGAGCTGCCGCCAAAGTCCTGCCGCTGTCTTCAGCAGCAGCTCTTTCAAATCAGGCCCCGCAGTGCCTAAAGCCGGCCCTGATGGCAGATATACTCCTGCCTGGCATACACAGGAGGTATTGGATCTCCTGGGCCTGTGGGCAGCAGAGATTGAGCAGGCACAGCTCCAATCCAGTAATAGAAATATGGACATTTATGAGTAGATTGCTTGGGGGATGAGAAGACCTTCAACAAGGACCAGCAGCAGTTCTGCTTGAAAGCCAAGGAGCTGCAGCAGGCATACCAGAAGGCCAGGGAGGCAAACAATTGATCTGGTGCTGAGTTGCAGCTCTACTGCTTTTACAAAGAGCTGCAAGCCATCCTCAGTGGAGACCTCTAACCCCTCCCTCAGAGCACTGTGGATACTTCCAAGGAACCCGAGTCACAGACCCCTGATGTGAACAGTGAGGAGGAGGAGTATGGGGGACAGGCAACCGGGGGATCCAGCTGTGCAGTGAGGCAGGACATGTTTTTGAATCTACTGCAGTCCAGCCAGTCGAGTGGAACAACCAAGAGAGGTAGAGTTGCTGTCTGCTTTTCATTCCCCTCTAAAGTTAGGCAGAGGGAGCCATGCAGAGCAGTGTTGCATATGTGCACTGGGATGTCCCATGATTCCTCCACAGAGATCTTAATTACACTTTCCTGGAGATATTATGCAATTCTCTGCTGAAGGTTTCTGGAGAGGGCTGCCTTATTTCTTACACCACGGTAGGACACTTTCCGATGCCAGTCAACAATTACTTTAGCAGGCACTATTGTGGTACACAGGCTAGCAGCATATGGGCCTGGGTGGCACGGGGACACCAGCAGCAGCTGTGCTCTCTCTGCCTCCGTTACCCGCAGGAGTGAGATAGCTAAAATCACCACCACCTATGGAAAATGATGCCACTATTCAGTGCCATTGCCCTGTACTAGTAGAATCATCCCTGTGACATATTTCCTGCCGGGACGGCTCTAGCTTTTTTGCCGACCCAAGCACGGCAGGCAGGCTGCCTTCAGCAGTGCGCCTGCAGGAGGTCCCCGGTCCCGCAGATTCAGCGGCATGCCTGCGGGAGGTCCGCTGGTCCCACGGCTTCGGCATACCCGCCGCCGAATTGCCGGCGAATCCACAGGACCGGCGGACCTCCCGCAGGCATGCCGCCGAAGGCTGCCTGACTGCCACCCTCATAGGACCAGCAGGGCGCCCTCCCACGGCTTGCCGCCCCAGGCCTGCACTTGGAGCACTGGTGCATGGAGCCGCCGCTGTTTCCTGCTGATTCTAACCCCTACTCCTCAAAGGCCATAATGCACAGCACCAGCCTTGGTGAGTATCAGTCCCAAGAAGAAATATGAATGTGGTGCTTACAACTTTAGGGGAGCAAACTCAGCATCCTAAGTTTTGATTTCCATCATAAATACACTGACAAAGGAACCAATGTGCTGTATCTGCAGCTGCTGCCATTGCGGCCTTCAGGATCTCCCGCCCCACGCCCCTGGAACATCTGAGCCAGATAAGGAGCAGAAAGAAGAGGACTCGGGATGTCATGTTCCAGAACATCTTGCAAGCCTGTGCTACATCAGAGAATGAGACCAGGGTCTTGCAGACAACATGGAGAAGGAAAGAATGCAAAGGAGAAAGGCCCAGGAGTCTAAGCAGGAAAATGAGAGAGGAGAGAGAGATGCACGAGGACTCAATGGGGCTCCTTAAGCAGCAAACAGATGCTATTGACTCTAGTAGACCTGCAGGATCAACTATCCTGTGCTTGCCTCCCTCTACATCCCATAGAGAACTCAATATTGGAACCTCCCTATATCCACCTCAACATTCCACATGGCATCAGGGGTTGCTGCACTACCCCGATCACTCCACCCCAGGTGACATTAAAGACAATCATAGTTTCACATACACTCATCTGTGAAAGCCACTGTTGGAAATAGAAATGTGTGTTCTTTCCCCTTCATAAATTATGTTCCCTTAATTCATTAAGTTTTAAATGGTTTTTAAATAGCCTTGTTCATCTTACAGAATAAAATTCTTTTTTTTTTTTTTTTTTGGTTCAAGATTAATCTTTTATTAGTTCACAACATGTGCTGTCGGGTGCTGAGCTGGTCTGATACACACCAGTTTCTTGTTACTTCATTTTGTCACAGAAGCCATAACATCATTCACAGACAATATTAATAGGTGCTTTGACAATGTTATATTCCTACATACACAGCAATCATTACAAGATTCATTCCAGGCTGCAAAAGAGAAAGGCCAGGCAGAGCACATTACAGCAACACACACTATTCTGGCTCACTATTAAAACGGTCTTTCAAAGCCTCCCTGAGCTGCACAGTTCCCCGTTGAGCTCTTCTTATAGCCCTTTTATCTGGCTGTTCAAATTCAGTAGACAGCCATTCCGCCTCCACCCTCCACCCCAGCGGAAACTTTTCCCCCTTTGCTTCACAGATATTTCACAGACACAGCAGGCAGCTATAACCATTGGGATATTTTTTTCTCACTGAGATCCAATCTTGTAAGTAAACAATGCCAGCGACACTTCAAATGGCCAAAGGCACATCTCACTGTCATTCTGCACCTGCTGAGTCTGTAGTTGAAGCCTTTCTTGGTGCTGTCGAGGTGGCCAGTGTACAGCTTCATAAGCCATGGGAACGAGGGGTAGGCTGGGTCTCCCAGGATCACTACTGGCATTTCAACATTCCCAATGCTAATCCACCAGTATGGAAAGGAAGTCCCTAATTTCAGCTTTCTGAACAGTCCTGTGTTCCTAAAAATGTGCACATCATGCACCTTCCCTGACCAGCCCACAATGACATCGGTAAATCGCCCTTGGTGATCCGCCAGCACTTGCATTACCATACAAAAGTAGCTCTTTATGTTGATTTACTCTGTGTCCAGATGTTCTGCTGCTAAAATAGGGATGTGTGTGCCATCTATCACCCCACTGCAGTTTGGGAACCCCATTGCTGCAAAACTATCCACCATGTTCTGCACACTGCCCATTATCACAGTCCTGTGTAGCTGGAGGTGATTAATGGCCCTGCACAGTTGTATGACAACATCCCCTGCAGTGGATTGCTTGACTCCAAAATAATTCTGACTGGTAGCAATCTGGCATTGCAAGTTTCCACAATGCAATCACCACTTGCTTCTCAACTGTCTGTGCGGCTCTCATTTTGGTATCCCTGCGCTGGAGGACTGGGGAGAGTTTGGGACACAGATCCAGGAACGTGGCCTTGTATATCTAAAAGTTCTGCAGCTGCTGCTCCTCATCCTAAACCTGTGTGACAATGCAATCCCACCAGTCGGTACTTGTTTCTTAGGCCCCAAACTGTCATTCTACAGTCTCCAGCTGCCCCATGAATGCCACCAACAACCTTGAATTGTTTCTTTCTATGCCCCACAGCAAGCTAGCCTCCAAAGAATTATCATGTTCCCTGCGAGTCCTCTTGGGGCTCTGCAGGATCAGGTGCCCTGTTGTCATAGGTTTCACCCCCACTCTGAACTTTAGGGTACAGATGTGGGGACCTGCATGAGAACCCCTAAGCTTAATTACCAGCTTAGATCAGTATGCTGCCATATCATTTAAACAAACATTTATGAGTCATTTGGGAACTCTGTCTTCCCTTCAAAATATCTCCCTCCCATGTACTATAACCCTTTCCCTGGGTAGCCTTGAGAGACTTCTCCACCAATTTCCCGGTGAACACCAATCCAAACCCCTTGGATCTTAAAAACAAGGAAAAATCAGTCAGGTTCTTAAAAAGAAGACTTTTAATTAAGGAAAAGGGGTGAAAGGAATACATCTGTGAGATTAGCATGTAAGCTACTTTCACAGACAACAGATTCAAAACACAGAGCATGTTCCCCTGGGCAAAACCTTAGTTACACAAAAGAAAACCCAATTTGATTATCCCTCTAATGCAAAAAGACAAAGTCACAAAAGGAAATAAACATAAGCTAATTCATTCCTTCTCCAGTACTCACTACCCTGGTTGATTCCTGGATCTTTTCACTGCGGCACAGAACTTAATGACTGAACAAAAGAAGAACTTCCCTCCTTCCTCTTGAAACATCTTGTCCCCCCATTGGTTCCTCTGGTCAGGTGTCAGCTAGGCTATGTGAACTTCTTAACCCTTTACAGGTAAAAGAGGAATTAACCTTAACTGTCTATTTATGACACCTGTGCTTGGAATGATCATGAGAATGGTACAGAATTGTGCAGGCTCCATGATTCTGTCAGAGATGGCTGACAGCAAGGATGGATGTGCGGGTTTGTGGGACTTTGAAAAGAAAGGCGCAAGATATTATGGGCTACAGATGAAATTATGGGATGGAGAACACTATATTAAGGGAAATCAACTCCTTGCTTCCAGTCATTTGGGACTCATTTCAGCCCTATTAGACAATGCAAAAGCTTCCCAAAACACACTGCACTGGATGGTGGCGAGTTGTACAGTGGGATACCTATCCACGGTGCACTGAACTCTGCATCGATACAAGTGCTCCTGGTGAGGAAGCGCACCGCTGACACAAGTTGCGTAGTATGCACATGTGATATAACAACCATGGCAGCTGGATGCCAAAGTAACTTTGATCAACATAAGTTTGTAGTGTAGACATGGCCTTAGGCTCTTCACTCCAGTCTTGCCTCTTATTCTTTCCCTTCCCACAAGTCTTGTATTTCATCCCCACTCTTTTCCTTCAGAGAATCCACCCATCAATACCCTCCCTCACCAGTCTGTCCCCATTACCTTTTCTGCCAATCTGGTAGCAATAAAGAACCAGCGTTGCAGGAAGAGAAGTGGACAGAACACATTGCCTGAAAGTTCCTAAATGGCCCTCACTATCAACAAGAGAGGGGACAGTTGTCTGGGCTGTAAGTAAATTTGAACAACATATTGGCCTTATTGTCAATGTTATTGCCAATGTATTACACATACAAACAAGAATTTAATGGAAGGAAAGATGGCAGGATTTGGGAATGATGGCAACTATTTTGTTTCCTCATTGTTAACTTCTTGTCTGATGATTCACCAAAGTCTGTGAATGATTTTGAGTAGGGTGTAGACTGTTAGAGAAATATTTTAATAGGTCATCATCTTAGAGAAGAAGCCTGACTAGAAATATTACCAGCCTGAATTCCTGTGAATCACTGGCTGCAACACAACAATTCAGCTAGAGGCTTTATATCAACTAAAGCAAAATAACTGAGGAATTGGAATTTGTAGGAAAGAGTATAGCCAATTACAGCCATGTTTTTTATATATACACAAGACCTTTAGCCATTTAGTCCTACTGCAAAGCAAATTCTTTTCAAAGTGACAAAAAGGAAGTAGCATTCAGAGTTGCAACATATCAAAGCATCATAATCATGATGTCTCATTGTTTTAAAGGTATGTAATATTGAATTTAAATAATTTGTTTGAAGTTGACCTCTGTGGCCTAAATCCAGATTGATCAAGATGAATGATTGTTGCTGATTATTTGTTCCCCTCTTAGTATGTTGAGCTCTGCTAATATCTTAAGGAGGGATTTTTCAAAAGCACTCCCTATTGGCCAAACTCTGCTGCCCGTTGAAGTCAACATTTTATCATTATCTGCAATGCGAACAAAGCTGAATCCTTTTGAAAATCCTACCCTAGATAGCTAGGTAGAAAGAGGTTATGAGTAGGGTTACCATATTTCAGGTTCCCAAAAGAGGACACTGCCGGGGAAACGAGTATGTGTAGAGGGAGAGGTATTTGGGAAGTGCTGGAGGGGTGTGTGTATATACTAGAAGGAGTACCTGGGGGGTGCTGAAGAGGGTATCTGGGGCCTTACCCTTGAGGTGGGGGGCAGCATCACTCCCTGTCATGGTGCCAGGTGCAAGCCCAGGCCGCAGCAACAGCCGTTAGTCAGTCAGCCCCTTCCTGTGGGACATAGGGTAACCACCTGCCCTGAATTGGTGGGTCAGTGCCAAAATGCAGAGTTCAAGGACCAGCTGACGATAAAGTACCAGAGATCACGATCACGGCTTTTTTTTTTTTTTTGCTGCTTGGGGCGGAAAAATCCTGGAGCCGGCCCTGTGTGCAAGACAGCCCCAGATTGGGGGACACAAAAATTATTCATGTCAGAAACTGAAAATGCTGTGGGGCTCATTCAAATTGAATGAAAATTTATATTCAACAAGCACAGTGAGGGAATAGCAAATTCGGATGGAATATAATTAACTAGAGCTAAAAAGAGAGTGACTTTTTTAAACCGAAGTATATTTGAGAGGTGTGACTAGTAGCATATTGCACAGTTTAGTGAATCACACTTAGCTCTTTAGTGGTCCACCCCAGGGTTTCCTGTTGTGAACAAGTTATTTCTGCTTTGCTGACATTCCACAAAATGGTATAACTGTAAGGGTAAGGAGAGTCAGGTCTTAGTTTTTTTTAACATCACTTTGTTTTCTTGCACATAAACATGCGGACTTCCCAGGCAAACAATATAGTCAGAAAACATACTTTACTGATATACTCAGTATGTTAAAAAAAACATCACATCACAATTGTCAATAAGCATTTCTTTAGCATAACTCCCATATATTCAGATAAACAGATCATAGAATGCTATCTGTAATCCAGCTGGCGACTTCCAATAAGGATGAGCTTTTTACAATTATAGAAATATGATCCTTTCATTGACACTGGAATATCAGTGGAAGCATTTTTTTTCCCAAAATATTCTCCACACTGAGACCTTTACACTCTCTCTCTCTCTCTCATTGTAAAAGGCACTTCCAGTAGCCCCCATCAGTCTTATGTTATTGCTTCTGGATCAGTTTCCAGATCCTCCATTTTTCATTAACTTCTGCTTCTCAGATTCTCCTGATAGCTCAGATTTTTATGAAACTGCAGCATTAGCTGATCCCAATGCCTTTTTTTCTAATATTGATCTTGTTGCAGTAGTAGAATGCTTGAGTCTTACATCATTTTAAATCCATCTTCCCCCACCACCCACATACACTGTAGCTATACAGCCAAAACATAATAATATTTCCAGGTACTGGTTTCAAGGCTTTGAAAACCTCTTTACAGATTTTATATTTTTGATGTGTTTTCCAGTATTTCAGATATTGTCACACAATGCTAATATGGAGGGAACTGGTATATAATAGGAAATCATGTCTTAAAACTTCTTTCCCTCTGCTAAAAAGATATCCTAAAATATAGTAATTCAAACAGGGTAACATACATGTATAATACTGGTCGTTGAACAAAGTTAGGGATTTTTTCCTCCCTTTACAGTAGCTCATTCAGCTGCAGAATATTTTAAAGAAATAACTAATTTATTTCCAAAGCAGCAAAACAAATTTTAGTGTAAAAATGCATAAGTGATACAATAATTAGAATGTCACTATCAGCTCCTGAGTACTTAATGAAATCCAATTCATACTGAATTAGGCCCACTTAAGAAAGAATCAGATCCCTAATCATCCAGAGTACCTTTGTCTGACATCTGAATTTTAAGAGAAAAATAAACCACTTTTTCCTCCAACTGTAAAGTCCACTTTATTCTTTAAAAAGAGGAGTAAGTTAGCATAATACATAAAGCGAGGATGGGGTGCTAATAAAAAAAAAAAAAAAAAAAAAAAAAAGATGGCCACCTTCCGGGCAAGCCTACTTGCTAGGGATTATTGGTGAAAAACAAATCAAGCTAGCACCCCTTCTGGAGGGCACTGCTGGAACCAACCAGTCTATTCTCATCTATCAGAGGAGCATAGGAATTGCCATAGTATACCATACTAAATTGGTGTGTTGACAGTGGTCAAGACTGGTTTCTTCAGAGGAAGATCTAAGCCTTTATAGTGCCTGACCTAATGTAATGCTATATTATGAAAGGAAATTTCCTATTGAGTTGGTATATTATTACCAGCTAGTCATTATTTTATGCCCTATCTTGTAACTTATGCCCTCCAATGAAAATTAGTAGTTTTTATAATCTTTTTTTACTAACCTGTGTAGCTGCATTTTTTGTCCTTAGTCATTTAAATGTAGAATCTTTCTTTGACTCTTACTAAGATATTTCACTCAGTTATACCCTGCATCACTGATATCTATGGGGTAATAGTAAGCAGTAATGTTTAATGGTTAGTTCAATGGACTGGGCGACCTAGTTTAGGACTGGGTTTTATTCCTAACCTGACACTAGATCCTTATATGACTGAAGGTGAAACACTTAATCTCTCTGTGCCTCCGTTTCCTAATCAATAACATTGGGATACTACTACTTACCCATGTTTGCTAAACATTTTGAGATACTCTGTTATGCCTTTAATATGAGTATAAATTAATATTTATATATTGAAAAAAAGGTATTTTAAATTTTATTCTTGCATAATAAAATGGCAGCACATTGTTTGTGTTCCTTCTATCTGCTGTTATGTTATCTAATCTCTTCTCACATGCAGTCTTCGCAACCAACACACCAATACTTCTATAGTTCTTATGACTGTAGTAGTAGAGTGCTCCTCAACATTGCTCTGAATTAGGAAACTACTAGCCTCATTTTATATAGAGAGAACTTGAAGCACAGAATAAATTAAATGACTTGCCCAAAGTCACACAGGAAGTCTCATGTTGAGGCAGGGATTGTGCATTGGCTATGGATGCTTGGGACTCTAAGCTAAGAAACTGCTCCTTTAGTTCTTGATTTCTCTTGCATTCAGAGAAGCAGGACTTTGTACCTTCCTTGTAAATCAACAAGATTGCATCAAATACTAGACGCCATGAATGTCTGCTTCCAACTGGAACATCCCCAAGGTCCCCATCTTTGACTAGCCACTTGGATCTAAAATGGAATGGAAATCTATCAACCTCATGAAGAAACTTGCACAAATACAGACAGATATCATCTTCCTTTCCAAATGCAAACGGATGGACATCATACCAAATGGACTGAAGGTGAAAAATCCATTGCTATCTACATACTGCACAGACCACAGTGAGAGATTATGCCATACATTATCAAAGAAACTGAGGAACCACCTGATCAGCATCCTATACAGCAAACAGAAAAACATCAAGAAAGAGCTCTCCAACCTGGAGACTCATAAATAACCAACCCTCCACACAAATGGACTTTACTAAAATAAGACAGGAGATCTACATTACACACTTCACCTCTCTACAAAGGAAAAAGGACCGTAAGCTGTCTAAAATCCTCCCTGCCACATGGGGCCACAACAGGGGTACCCCTAACTCACCCAGCAATATCGTCAATTTATCCAGCTACACACTCAACCCAGCAGAAGAGTCTGTCCTATCTCGGGGACTCTCCTTTTGCCCCAGCACCCCCACGAACATGATACAGTTCTGCGGTGATCTGGAAGCCTACTTTCGCCTCCTCCGACTCAAAGAATACTTTCATGATAACACTGAACAGCGCACTGATACACAGATACCCTCCCACCAACAACACAGGAAGAAGAACTCCACATGGACTCCTCCTGAGGGTCGAAATGACAGTCTGGACCTATACATAGAATGCTTCCGCCGACATGCACAGGCAGAAATTGTGGAAAAACAACATCGCTTGCCTCATAACCTAAGTCGTGCAGAACGCAATGCCATCCACAGCCTCAGAAACCACCCTGACATTATCAAAGAGGCTGATAAAGGAGGTGCTGTTGTCATCATGAACAGGTCTGACTACCAGAAGGAGGCTGCCAGACAACTCTCCAATACCAAATTCTACAGGCCGCTTTCCTCAGATCCCACTGAGGAATACACTAAGAAACTGCACCATCTACTCAGGACACTCCCTACACTAACACAGGAACAAATCAACATATCCTTAGAGCCCCGACCGGGGTTATTCTATCTACTACCTAAGATCCACAAACCTGGAAATCCTGGACGCCCCATCATCTCGGGCATTGGCACTCTCACTGAAGGACTGGCTGGATATGTGGACTCCCTACTCAGACCCTACGCCACCAGCACTCCCAGCTATCTCCGTGACACCACAGATTTCCTGAGAAAACTACAATGCATTGGTGACCTCCCAGAAAACACCATCCTAGCCACCATGGATGTAGAGGCTCTCTACACAAACATCCCACATACAGATGGAATACAAGCTGTCAGGAACAGTATCCCTGATGATGACACAGCACAACTTATTGCTGAGCTCTGTGACTTTAGCCTCACGCACAATTATTTCAAATTTGGTGACAATATATACCTCCAGACCAGTGGCACCGCTATGGGCACCCGCATGGCCCCACAATATGCCAACATTTTTATGTTGGACCTGGAACAACGCTTCCTCAGCTCTCGTCCACTCATGCCCCTTCTCTACCTACGCTATATTGATGACATCTTCATCATCTGGACCCATGGGAAGGAGACTCTGGAAGAATTCCACCATGCTTTCAACAGCTTCCATCCCACCATCAACCTCAGCCTGGACCAATCTACACGGGAGGTCCACTTTCTGGACACCACCGTACAAATAAGCGATGGCCACATTAACACCACCCTATACCGAAAACCCACCGACCGCTACGCCTACCTTCATGCCTCCAGCTTCCACCCCAGTCACACCACACGATCCATCGTCTACAGCCAAGCACTGAGGTACAATCGCATCTGCTCCAACCCCTCAGACAGAGACCAACACCTACAAGATCTTCACCAAGCATTCTCAAAACTACGATACCCACACAAGGAAATAAAGAAACAAATCAACAGAGCCAGACGTGTACCCAGAAGCCTCCTGCTACAAGACAGGCCCAGAAGAGAAACCAACAGAACTCCACTGGCCATCACCTACAGGCCTCAGCTTAAACCTCTCCAACGCATCATCAGTGATCTACAACCCATCCTGGACAATGATCCCTCACTTTCACAGACCTTGGGAGGCAGGCCAGTCCTCGCCCACAGACAACCCACAAACCTTAAGCATATTCTCACCAGCAACCACGCACCGCACCATAACAACTCTAACTCAGGAACCAACCCATGCAACAAACCTCGATGCCAACTCTGCCCTCATATCTACACCAGCAACACCATCACTGGACCTAACCAGATCAGCTACAACATCACCGGCTCATTCACCTGCACGTCCACCAATGTTATATATGCCATCATATGCCAGCAATGCCCCTCTGCTATGTACATTGGCCAAACTGGACAGTCACTACGCAAGAGGATAAATGGACACAAGTCAGATATCAGGAATGGCAATATACAAAAACCTGTAGGAGAACACTTCAACCTCCCTGGCCACACAATAGCAGATGTCAAGGTAGCCATCTTACAGCAAAAAAACTTCAGGACCAGACTCCAAAGAGAAACTGCTGAGCTCCAGTTCATTTGCAAATTTGACACCATCAGATCAGGATTAAACAAAGACTGTGAATGGCTATCCAACTACAGAAACAGTTTCTCCTCCCTTGGTGTTCACACCTCAACTGCTAGCAGAGCACCTCACCCTCCCTGATTGAACTAACCTCGTTATCTCCACACTGATAGATACCTGCCTCTGGAGATTTCCATTACTTGCATCTGAAGAAGTGAGGCTCTGACCCATGAAAGCTTATGCTCCCAGTACTTCTGTTAGTCTCAAAGGTGCCACAGGACCCTCTGTTGCTTTTTACAGATCCAGACTAACACGGCTACCCCTCTGATACTATTTAAAAAACATCAACACATACAAAACTCGAAGCACAAAGTGTTGTCATGCATAGACACTTGGGGAAAGGACGGGTCATGGTTGGAAAAATATCCTATCAGTTGTTGTAAGTCACTGTATTTAGATGAAATAATTTATGTAACAAAAGACATTCATATTTTCAGAGGCTCTATAGCACTCCAGTTCACATGAATATCCTAGTTCTAAACAAAATAGTGCAACTGTTCCAATGCCGCATTTGCTGCTTTCTATTGTGCATGTAAAGTAGGAGTTCAGCCCCTATGTTTTTGTATGAAAATCAAAGAATATCTGTCCCAAATTTTCACCATATAATCTGAGTAAAGCTTGAATTTTCTGGGGAGTTTCAAATAAATGTGTTATCTAATTTGAGTTGTAGTCAGTTACAACTTTAAGTTAAAAAAAGTTCATATTTTAAGTCTTGTGGTTTTTTTTTTTTTTGCGCTTTTCTAGCTTCAACAAACTACCCATGTAGAAAATCAAACGGTTCTTCACAAGGTAGGATTATTTTGTTATTGGTTAATTTTGTTATTTAGCAGTATTAATTTTAAGTGAATCCTTATGTGCCATGGTTAACTGATAGGGTATGGAATGTATATCAGCTACATTTGGTCTCTAACACGGTATGGGGAAGCCTTTATGAACACTTTAGGAGAGTAATACACCAAGCCTTTTGACATGTGCCCCAAGGAATGTTCCCTACATCCAAAACTGGGAGCTAACTTGTTGCATGGGGAATGTACTTAGCTAGTTTAGAGGAAATGCAAAACTTTTTCTTCATGGTCATAAAGATTACAGTCAGTCCTATCACCATGCTTGCAATCTTCTTTCACTTGGATTTGTTTTTAACCTCCAAATATTTCAAAGGAAATCAACAGCAACACTGTCCATCCAAGATCTTTTTCTGCCTCATGTTCCTCTGGCATCAACTGTCACTTCTAGTGTCAGTAAACACATGTTGCCCATTGAACATCTTAAAATATGCCCTGCAAATAGAATTTCCCTGTTCTCTGAATACACCGGAGATCTTCTGACTACTTTGAATACATTCAAGTCAGCAAAGCCAGATGCTATTCATCCCAGAGTTCTGAAGAAATCTCAGAGCCACTGGCAATAATATTTACAAACTCATGTATGACAGGAGATGTCCTGGAAGACAGGAAAAAAGACTAACATACCACACATCTTTAAAAAGGAGGAGCTGGGGAACTATAGACCTGTCAGCTTGACTCCAATACCTGGGAAGTTACTAGAACAATGTATAAAATGTTCTATTTGTGAATACCTAGAGGATGAAGGGGTGATCACTAGCAGTCAGCATGGATTTACTAAGAACAAATCAAGCCAAACCAGCTTGATTTCTTTCTTTGACAAGATAAATGGTTTGGTGACTAGGGGGACTGCAGTGGACATAAACCAGATATCAGTGAGGCTTTTGACACATTCCCACATGTCAGTATCCTAAGTAAGTTGGAGAAATGTAGGTTCAGTGGATCGAGTGGATAAACAATTGATTAAATAATTGCAAGCAAAGAGAAACTATTAATGGAATGATGTCTGATAGGAGGGTGGTCTCAAGTGGCTTCCATGGGGATCTGTTCTGGGTCTGGTGTTATTTAACATCTTTATTAATGACCTGGAGGTAGGTAGAGAGAGCATACTGATTAAGTTTGCAGGTGACAGAAAGCTGGGGAGGAGAGGTTGCCAATACTTTGGAGGATAGAGCTAAAATTCAGAGGGATCTTAATAAACTAGAGAACTGGGCTATCAACAACAAAATGAAATTTAACAAAGACAAAGGTAAGGTGCTACACTTATGGAAGAAAAACCAAATACAGATTTTTGTCCCGTCTCACCAGATGTTTATTCTTCCAGAATGTCTTCCACTCTTGTATGCAGTATAGCTATAGGTACGTCAGTCCCAGGATATTAGAGACAAGGTGGATGAGATAATATCTTTTATGGGACCAACGTCTGTTGGTGAGAGAGACAAGCTCTGTATGGCTCGAAAGCCTCTCTCTCTCTCTCTCACCAACAGACTTTGGTCCAATAAAAAGATATTACCTCACCCACCTTGTCTTTCACTTGTTATTCTGGCGCTGACTTTGGTATCCAATTTTCCATCTTCTCTAAGAGGTATAATATGGGGTTTTAAATTAAAAAAGAATAGGGGAAGGGTTTCAAAGATATGGAGGTAGAAGGGGAAAGTAGGGTATTAAGAAGTGGCAAGAAAAAATGACAAGAAGATATACAAAAGGGGCAAACAGGGAGGTCGGAAGTAATACAAAAAGATAGGTTACTGTCTATTTTCAGAGTTCAGTTTCTTAGTAAGCATGCACTCTGCAAAGAGTAAATAATGGTTCATAAAATGGAACAAAAACATGATGTAGTCATCAAGTTCATTGCACATTAAAATATTAGTCTGCATATGATTCTGATAGGTTTCTAGGTGAAGTTTGAGGAGCTGGTTTTATCTATTGATCTTTAAATAGTTTGGTACCTAGTTATCCGAGGTGAGAGTTGGCCTCTCTCCACATATAGCATCATTATCCTCGTGATCACAGGGGCTGATCATGCTATCAGACTCCAAAGTTGAAAATGGAAAGAGAGTCAATGTTTTGTTTAAGCAGTCCTTGACTGTGAAATTTCATTCATCGGAACCTGGAGTTGACAACCTTCAGAGCATGCTGCAAAGCTCATCTATTTTTTTTTCCAGGCTTTTTCCTCGTATGGTGATTTGACAGATTTGGGCTGGTTGGTGGAGGAAGAGATAGGGATTGTGTGGGGCAGGACAGATAAATCTATGTATTGTGTTTTTGTTGTAACAGAGTCTTGGTTAGAATGGAGCTTTATAAACAATAGTACAGAAGTATATCAAATTAAATAAAAAACTGAATATTTATATATTTTCTAATGAAGCCACTGTGTGATATTTGTGTTCTACTGAAAACACCAGATATTGATCTTCTGATTTATGAGAATGGAAGAATCATTACTGCTAAGATATCAGGATACCCAACAAACTGGAACAGAAAGAAAAAAAAATGGAGTTTTCAAGAAGGGAAATGTCATGGAAGTCAATAAGGATTGATCCTGTAAATTAGCCACATTCTACTTTCTTTCATTCAAGGATGATGAAGATGGCATGGGATACTCATAATGGGAACCATAGTTAGTAGTCTGTCAGAGTAAATGACTTCTCACCGCTTCTTCTGATACCTTAGGCTTCCCCCAGTTCAGGCTTCAAAGGGATTCAGTCAGACATAATTCTGTCTGAAAATGTTTAATCTGCTATTGTTACTATTAGTAGTAAGAAAATCATAACTAGGATAGGGTAGGATGAAAAAAAGAAAAAATTATTTTGTCCATTTATTAGCACTTTGTGTGTAGCCAATTTCACCATTTCCCCCACAGAGAGCGTCGGTTTCCTCTGTTGTTCCTATGAGTATTATACAACAGAAGAAAAAAACGTTCATAAAAATAGAATGTCTTATTGTAAAATCACAAAAATTGGAAAAGAGGCTTAGAGAAAGTTATAATATCTATAAGTACTTTACACTTTTTTTTATTTGATTAGATTTCAAGTTGCTAAGTGTGATCCAGGGACCTCTTGTTGCCAACTGGTAAAGGGCATATGGGGGTGCATAAAAGTTATAGGCATCACCTGGGTCTAGTATTTACATTCTAGTTCACCAAAGAATGTCATAGAAGGTCTCTAATTTAAATCTGTCATATTAGTCCTCTTAATTGTTGTGAAATGTAGGTACAGATGATATTTAAGGAGCTATGTATCTGTACAAAATTATGTTCTTAAACATGTATATGACATGCCCTAGAAGGGTTCCATCGGACAGGAGGTAAGAAACATCTATTTCTCTGGCTACATGTAAATGAAGTACTGTAAAAGCTTTTCAGTGGAGGCCCATTTACATACTGACTTAAATGCTAATAGTGGGATGTGAAATCAACATCAAAGCAGCACACAGGAAAAAAAAAGCCAAGGGGAGCTTATCCTGTTTGCACTAAAACAATGGGGTAGGGAACTATTTCTAGAGATGAACCCTAGTTATTCCTTCCATCTGTAGGACAAACTGCCAGCAAGCTTCACCTTCTGGGAAGGAGTCTTAACCAAACTGGTTGGAAACTCTAAGGAAAGAACTTGGGGTAAGCTAGTTTGTAGGTGATAGGGGGATGTCTTGTTAGTTAAGTTTAGTCTCTTGAAAGCATATTATGATATTGTTTTATATGTATGTATTTGTTTCTATCTTGCACACTTTTTTTCGTCTTTTTTTGTTTTATAATTGAACGTAAGTACTGTGCATAATACAGGACTGATGGTCTAAGGAAACTGGTAGACTGTGGTATACTGCTCCTTTGGAACCAGAAGATCTGGGATTTCTGTGGGTGTCCAATGATCATGGGCTGTATACCACAGGGGAACGACTCGGGCTGGGGTGCATCCATTGTCAATCTGCAAGGTAAAGACAGTAGCCCAAATTAGAGTGCTTTAGTGGTGGACAGGCTGATAGTATTAGGGACCTAACACCCAGCTAGCACAGGCAGGACTCCCTGGAGCTGGAGACAGGTGGTAACAAGGTGACTCTCAGCCCAGGGTGCCCCAAGAAACAGGGTTTGCAGTGTCAAGTGGTGGGACAAGATTCCCAATATCAAAAATCCTTAATTGTTGTTGGATGTCTAGCATTTAAAGCATGCTCATGAAAGCTCAGCTGCATGGGTCTAGACATCTTGTTGGTGGGGCCAACTTGAGAATACTCAAGGCTATATTTTATGGCCAGCTAAAACAAGACACACAGAAGTAAAAATGTAATGCATGTCTGGTTGACCCCCAGCAAGTGGAAAGCAATAGCCCATGACAGAGCAAGGTGGCAGCAGATTTGTTTTGTCACAGTTAACTGCTTTGAAGCAAGGCACATTAACATCTTATGTAAAAAGCATGTACCCTTGCTTTGTACTGTTCAACAGAATGCAATGGCCAATCTTGTAACTGTTTGTGGTTCTTGCAGTGGTCTGACCTCACAAATAGGTGTTCACCTACAGTGTTTTCTGAATCCTTGTATATCAACATGAGACTCAATCATTATCCGTTAACAGTAGAAAAAAGCTTTCAATTTTCCTTCCACCAGAATCTGACGCTCTCTCTGTAGGAATCGTCAAATGGTTAAGAGAGCACCTGCTGTTCACAACAAGAGAAACATTTATACTGCCAAAGAAAGTATTCAGTACAAGGCCGCATGGATCAACAGTGGCACCCAGTGGACAATTGATTTGTCATAGAAGTACATTTACTGAAGCTGTATTTTCTAACAGTTCTATACATAATGCTTTCTGCATGAAAGGAACAACTCTTAAGCAAGTCTAGTTTAATAGCCTATAACCAAATATTGCATTTCCCCCCGATTAATGTTTTGTAATACTATGTACAGTAGACAGCACAGCTGAGTTTGGGGCTTTGTACAACTCTAAGAGAGGCTTGTATTTGATGATACTGTGGGTATTATGCATAGTCAAACTGACTGGCAAGTGAAGACAATTTAGAAAGTCAAAATGTTGCTCAGATATTATGGTGATGGGTGTCCTAAACCTACCACAGACAGCAGCTGAATTAGATAGCGTCACAGTTTATATTAAAAAATTGGGGGGAGGGGAACTAACATTATGGAACCTATTACACTGATAAGATGCACACAAATTACTTAGGGCAACTATATGATCCCTCTGCCTTCTCCTCCCCCGCCTCCAATCCCTTCTTTGTTAAACTCAGAATTTAGGTCATCTTGTAAACAAGTGGATTATATCACTAGGAACTAAATGAAAGTGGCCCAGCCTCATTTCAAAATGTTAGGCAGTGCTGAGGGTGGAGTAAAATCACCCCCACATGCCCAACCTGCAGATCCAGATTTTGTTCTCAAATTAATCTGCAGTTCCCCTCCCACTCCGATTCCCCTGCCACTCCCATGCAATATTACTCTATGAAAACAATGAAGCCCTATTTGTTTCATGGTATAGATGAAAGGGGAGGATGAACTTAATCTCCTGTCCATCAGTGGACTGACAACATAAGAAACACGTCCTATCCTCACAGGTATTTTAATCTTTTGTTATTCCAAGAATGCACACAGTAGCCTACTTTGCCCACTCATGTATACAATCAGTTACCCATGAGATATTTATTGTTCGCCTGTGTAGCTTTGAGAACAATTTGATTAGAACTCATGTTTTAAAGTCCAGGAAATTGAAATTCAGGATGAAGCCCTTGAACTGGCAGTGAAAGCAAAACTGAGGGCCTGCGTGGGATTGAAGCACAGGGGTGATATGCTCATGGTGGTCTAACCCAGAAAGGGTATTTTTCATTTTTAACAAAAAGGTATTGTGTCTGGGGGAGGGGGGGGAAGAGCCTCTTGTTTAGTTCCTCTGACTGCTATATTGCAGCCAAACCAATTTAATGGGGGATAATTTTTCTACTGTTTTTTAAACATATATGCTCTTATGGAAGTAGTCTGCAAGTGGTTCCTTTTCTTAGTATGTGAGCAGTCTGGAGAAATGTTATGTTGTGGTGAGGCTGTTTGTATAGATTCTTGCAAAACAGGAATTTGGTCAGTGCCTTAATCCAATGATTCTCAACCAGGGGTATGCATAGGTCTTCCAGGGGTACGTTGACTCATCTAGATCAGTGCTTCTTTACTTGGGGTTCACAAATGCAGGGCCAGCGTTAGGGGGTTGCAATCATACTGGGCAGCAGGACTTCGGCTTCAACTCCGTGTGGCCCGGCTCAGGGGTACTGTTTGGAAATATTAAGGCAGTGGTTCTCAATCTGTCTCACTGGAGTCAATTCTTGATGCAGAGTTGTTTCCTAGGATCTGGGCATTAGTATTTTGGCAGAAATTCTTAAGAGGGGGGATTGATTATATGCTGTTTGTGACCACCTCTGTTCTAGTATCATGTGTAAAAACAAAACTAGTTACACTAAGAAAATACACAGACTATGTCTCTCATGTCTCCTCAAAGGGGAAAACAATGTGTAAAGTCCTGAAATCAACTGTTGCTTGGCAGAGTGGTGACAAGAGAATTTTACAGAGAGGATATAATTTTCTATAAAATTCTATAGGATGCCTTAAAAATTCAACAGAAATGCCATTCTCTATTAAATGCTATATATTTTAGAGTAATTTCTATAGAACACTACTGGTTTAATCCCTATTATGTTGTAGAAAACTCTTCCACAGCAGAAATGCGTTGGAAGTTTTTATAAATTTATATTATCATAGCACCTAGGAGCCCAAGTCATGGACCAGGACCCTGCTGTGATAGATTCTGTACAAACACAGAACAAAGAGACTCTCTCTGTCACAAGCTAATATTTACTGCAATTTTACAGAATGTAAGAAAACAATATAAACATGAAATATAAAAGCAAACAAGAAGCTGAAAACATTCTAAGGTTCAGCCACAACGAATCATTAATTAAAAGGTGCACTAGACTCATTTAAATTGTTTTAACCTTACAAGTTATTTTAAAGATAATGCTATCTAGAGAATGGAAGAGCGTTTAAAAGGAGGGAGAATGGAATGGAAGATCTTCTCATTTTCCCTTTCATAAAGGGATTGCTTTAAATGTGAGGCTCTCATATTTCAGAAATGCATTTAGTCATTACCATTTCTTAGGCATTTGTGTCACTGCCATTATATATTTGTTTGATATTTCATCCCTTTTATTTATACATCTTCTTCCTGTATTTCAGCTGAGTCTCTCATTAAATGCCAAGTAATCCATGCTGATTCATTCAAGTTACAGAAGAGGGACATATTGTACAATTTACCTGTCTAACTTATGCAAAAGTTGACCTTACAAGGGGCCTAAGTCCTTGAATTTAAACCCTCAATGAGAAATTTTGCAATAGGCATATGCCTTGCCTTTCTCGTTGCTTGTCTGACATTCGTAATTACCTTGCCTACATGGCAGAAGAAATCTCACTGCCGATATTTAATATAACTTAATAGTCTCAGGAACTGATTCAATTTAACCATGCCATTCTGACAGAACACTAAAAAATTGTCGTAGAACACATGTAGTTGTTAATACAAAATTTTACTTCAATAGTCCATAGAGATCTTTTAGTTTTCTGGGCATACAACCCTTCAAATATTTCATGTTTTTCTTAGCACATTAGAGCCAAAACTGTCCTTGGGGCGAATGGATAGGGAGCCTTTTAACACACCTATCTGCTTGTTTCCATGGGAAGGGATGAGTCAGCCTTTTGCATGGGACCACTTTGCTCTTCCACAGAAACAATGGAGGGCATTTCATGGAGGGTTTCCATGAGTGGGGAGTGCATTGTTCCCAATCCCAGATCCTAGGGACTGCTTTTTAGGAGCTAATAAGGTCTTGGGTTGTATTAATTCCCAAGCAAATTCCCTCTGTGCTGTGGAACCACACGTTTGAGGGGTGGGGGTTGAGATAGGAGTTCCAGGGGCAGCTGCTGTCATGAGACCTGCATTGCAAGGTAGCTGAGGAAGAATCAGGGGGTGGGGAGGAGGGTGAGGCAAAGGGTCAATACATGAGTATTCCCATGTACACACGGAATCTCAGATTCATGGGACTTGGAAGCTAAACACCTTGCTTTTTCCACAGAAGAACAGAATTTGTCCAACTGAAGAACTTGGAAGAAAGTCCACAATGGGAACTTCCTTTTCTCTTTTTTGATCCCCTTCAACAGCAAGTCACAATCTGGCTCTTGGCTCCAAGTGCCAGGCACATTTCTTTGGCCTTGCCTTCTAATATAAATACAAAGCAGTGTGTATTAAAAACACAACCTCCCTGTCTCTCTCTCAAACACACACACCCCAGAACAAACCAAAAACCATAACAAACTCCCTACCAAAACAAGATAATCCACTGTTCACACTTCTACCCCTGGAGAAGAGGATGAAGGAACAAACATGTGCCTAAGGTCAGTCATGTCGCATAATGCACTACTGGAAGGTGCTTGGTTACCACTGTGATGAGACCCTATATAGAATAGAATAGACCGTGGCTAGCAAGTTGTGTGAGCAGAACCAAGGCTCTGCCTATTCCCCACTCCTGCTCACCCAAGATAATCCCACTTGCTCTCCCTTTGCCCCCTATGTGGTGTCATAAGCACAAGCCACAACTTGCTCCTCCCTCCCTCTCCCAAATCTAACCACCTACAGAGCACACTGCAAAATCTTCCCCACTGATGAAGTATTTCCATCATATGCAACATGATGATTTTTTTTTTTTTTTTTTTTTTTTTTAAAGAAATTATCCCAACAGAACCTCCTTCAACCAAGGCACAAAGAAGAGCAGAAATATCCAGGAAATTCACTAGGGATCTCACCATGCAGATTTAATTGATCTAGTAAGTTCCTGGATACTGTGGTGGTAGACATTATAGAAACTAAGGTAAACAGACATCAATACATTTTACAAACATTATTTAGTTGCGATCTCACATTATGGTTGGGCAGTGGGTCCTTGGGTATTGTTTTGTGGGTGAGCGTATAAACTGAAGTTGGTCTGACTAGAATCTTCAATTTAAACATTGTATTAATACATTTTAGATGTTTAATAACATACTTGATTTTTGGGAGGTACTCATAGCTGTCAATAGGAGCCAGATAACCTAAAAGAATAAATAAATTGAAATAATTAACTCTCTCCAAAAAACTTTCATGCTTACATGAGAAAGGCTTACATGCTACATGTTTTTTCTTCAAGTAGTATGGTTTTTTGGCAGAGGACTAAACTAACAGAGGGCAAGCATCTTGCTTAAGCTTATGCTGTAAATCAGGGTAATGCAGGAAGAGGGACTCAGAAGTCCTGACTCCCATTCCTGTATTCTAACCACAGAAAAACGCAATGATCTAATTCATCTTTCCTGGACTCTGGTTTCATTAAAGTTGAGTATAAGCTAAAACAAAGTATGATATAGTTCAGAGCATAACTCTTTATTCCAACATTCCTTTTGTTCTAAATACTAAAAACTTTTCATGATACTGTGGGCTCAGAATCTTTTATTTATTTATTTATTTTTAATTTAATTTTCTGTAGGCTGCTTTGCATCATCACATTGTGATCCAGCAGAGCTCAGGCTCACAATACTGAATAAGCCTCCCAGGCAAGCTTAAGTATTTTTTATGTCTTAGCTTCAGTTGAAAAGGTTGCTGCATTAAAATTGTTGTCATATGGTGGGTTAAACCCTTCTTCCTTCACTTTTAATGTTGGCACAAAATATTTAAGATCCTGAGAGTTGGCACTGAAAAATTCTGGAACCTTGTTAGTTATATTTAAAAAAAAACCCACAATAATATTTTCTACTGACAATGTTATCTTTAGTATTATTCTTAATATTCTGTACTATATGCATACATCCCCGTAAAGGATTGGGGGCCTACCTTATAGCATCCCCTTCCAAATGGACCCAGGCTTGTGCCTGCTGAGCCCACTCTCTCCCCACGGAAGGTCAGCCTGGAGCCCTCTCAGAATCCAGGGAAGGTAGTTTCCAGCCAGATTAATTGCTGTGGATTTTGTTTCAAGCCTTCTGAATGAAAACAGTATCAAAGCTTCACAGTATTTCCCCTGAAAGTCTGATCAGGTTAAGTCCCTTTCATCAAGTTTGCCCCTGACCCCACAAGTTCATCAACCCAGAAGTTCCTGGTTCTTACTTCAGAGCTTTTGGGATAACAGGACTGTCCCCAGTTTCCCTTCTGTCCATCTGTTTCTTAGAGCCATTCTTCCCTGCAGTTGCTCCAGGCTTTGGCAGGTATTGCAGCCTACCTTCCATTTCCTGCTCCTGGTTTTATGGGGATCGCCCAATTAAATTTTGGGGTCTTTTCCTAGGTGCAGCAGGTGGGGCTAATTAGTCAGCCAACCAGGTGCAGGCTGTGTCCCTAGAGGAATACTATCCCTCATACCTTCACAATTTCAAACAAAAAAGTTTAATTACCCTGGAGTTAGGGTTGAGAGTGTATATCAGTAACTAAAATGTAAAAATCCTCACTAGAATGTTGTAGTTAGCAGTGGGGGAAATTTAAAAAAAGAGTTAAAGAGAGACGAGGGTTGGTGAGGTAGTTTTCGAACTACACCAAGCTCTTCCTCAGGTCTGGCAAAGGTACTCTGTGTACTCTGAGTTCCATTCCCAGACCTGAAGAAGAGCTCAATGTAGCTTGAAAGCTTGTCTCTCTCACAACAGAAGTTGGTTGAATAAAAGATATTACCTCATTTCTCCTGTCCTTCTCTTTCTAATGTCCTGGGACCACCATAGCTATAACAATACTGCATACACAGAGTTAAAGAGAGTTATTACAAGGCATGGGCACATTTGAAAGTATGGAAGTTAATATTTACCATACTCAAACTTTTTTTTTCTACATATTATACTGGATATGAGTCAACAATGTGCCCTTGTTGCCAAGAAGGCAAACGGCATTTGGGGCTGTATAAGTAGGGACATTGCCAGCAGATCGAGGGACGTGATCATTCCGCTCTATTCTGCATTGGTGAGGCCTCATTTTGAGTACTGTGTCCAGTTTTGGACCCCACACTACAAGATGTGGACAAATTGGAAAGAGTCCAGCGGAGGGCAACAAAAATGATTAGGGGGCTGGAGCACATGACTTATGAGGAGAGGCTGAGGGAACTGGGATCGTTTAGTCTGCAGAGGAGAAGAATGAGGCGGGATTTGATAGCTGCTTTCAACTACCTGAAAGGGGTTTCCAAAGAGGATGGATCTAGACTGTTCTCAGTGGTACTAGATGACAGAACAAGGAGTAATGGTCTCAAGATGCAGTTGGGGAGGTTTAGGTTGGATATTAGAAAAAACTTTTTCACTAGGAGGATGATAAAGCACTGGAATGGGTTACCTAGGGAGGTGGTGGAATCTCTTTCCTTAGAGGTTTTTAAGCTAAGGCTTGACAAAGCCCTGGCTGGGATGATTTAGTTGGGGATTGGTCCCGCTTTGAGCAGGGGGGTGGACTAGATGACCTCCTGAGGTCCCTTCCAACCCTGATAGTCTATGATTAGGAATGACAAGTTCCCATTATAAGCACATTTGCTTCTGGCATTGCTTGGATAAAAATGGAATATCTATAACATATCACTATTTTCCATAGAATTCCATATGATTGAAGTGAGTCTCAGCTCATACTATAACCCTTGAATGGGTTTGTTGCATACTTATGTTCTCTAATCATCTGCTTTCAAAATAAAAATGAAAAATCACAAATGGAAACTACCTTACTTCCTTGGTAGCAGTGGTTTCAAAGTTTCCATTGCATGAAAAGTCCAATATTGGGAAGGAAAATATCAAAAGAATGTTTCATTTGTTAAAACAACAAAAAAAATCTTGAAAACTTCCTATAAGGTTGCTCTTTATTTTCACTCCCACGTTCCTTGTTTTGCTGTCTGATTTCTGAAGAGCCAAAAAATCCAAGCTAAAGATAAAATACACACTGTCTTCCAATATCTTAGCACAAAGGGTTGTCAATGTAACAGCTTACTTAGGGCCTGATTCAAAGTCTAGTGAAGTCAAAAGAAAGACTCCCATTGATTTCATCAAGTTCTAGATCAGGAGTGAAATCTTGGCTCAATTGAAGTCAATGGCAAAACTCCCATTGACTTGAGTGGAGACAGGATTTCAACTCAAGTCCTTAGTACTCCTCAGTTGTGTCTTGTGTATGTATGTGTAAAGTAGATATTAAAGTTGTGCTTTGTCTATGCACTTATCACAAGGAATTCATTGGGTAACAGATAATGACCATGTTTTCCATATAAATATGCTGTTTAAACAGCCTGGGTAGTATTTTAATATCTTGTGTGCTTATATCACATTTTCTAAATCTGGTGTGGTAATTTGCAGCACCAGAAGTAATACCACATTTAAAAAATGATGATGGAATTCATGATTACTTTTCTTGGTGTAAACATTTAGCTTTGGTTACTGCCCTCTGGGTTAAGAAAGAATGATGGAGAAGTCAGGAAGGCTTTTCCTTTAAAGCTCATCCAATTTAAAATGCTGGGCCTTTCTTGATTTCTAAGCATGGCTGAGCTTTGCTCAGCACTGGACTTGGAGACAGATAGGGAGTGAGTGAATTTTAGGACACTTTTATGGCTTCCAAGTTCCAGGGCCTACTGGAGTATAATTCATGCTCTGCTGTAAGGTAGCCATTTGTGACAGAATTGCAACCCTCTGTAGTTATCTGTTGGGGACTATTCTATGAAATTTATGGACGGTTTATTTATGATTGTGTATTGCTCTCTGGGGAGAGGGTTACCACAGCTTTTCCAGGAACTGAAAACAGCAGAGGGTGATTAAAATGAATTGCACAGAGTGTAAACAACAACTCCAGAGAGGTACCACATCCTGGAGTGGTTTTCATATATTCAGAGAACAGACAAAGGAAGGGTTTTGCTATAAAAGAAGGAGTTTAAACAGCCAGGTGGTCTTCCTTTGGATTAAAAAAACCTGACATGGCCTTTGGTCCCAGGGGGACCCACAACCCTTGCTGGGTTGGAAAGAGTGATACCTATCAGAGCCCTATATTGGAGATGGTGGATGACCTCTGGTAAGCTGCTAGTAAGCATGTAGAATCTTTTTAAAAAAAAAGATGTTTTTCTTTAATGCTTTTGCCCTAAGAATAAATGTGCTTGCTTTGCAAGTCCCGCATGATAACTTGTAATGGCAGACAATACACAGATCATTGCCCTTGGAGAGTAAGCATAGCCCAGGTGCTGGCCAGTGGGGATCCCTCTAATTTTTCCCATATATGTGCAGGATGAATTTGGTTATGTGCACCACTATGGAGCTGGTGTATGACACATCACTTTCATATTTGTGCACATAACAAAATTCATGTGGTGGGGTGAGGGGTTTGGAGTGTGGGAGGGGGGGGTCAGAGGTTTGGGGTGCAGGAGTGTGAGGGCTCTGGGGTGGGTCGGTTATGAGGGGCTCAGGGCTGGGGCAGAGGGTTTCAGTGCGGGGAGGGTGAGGGCTCGAGCTGGGGGTGTGGGCTCTGAGGTGGGCCCAAGGATGAGAGACTTAGGGCTGGGGCAGAAGGTTGGGGTGTGGGAAGGAGAGAGCTCTGGCTGGGAGGTGCAGACTCTGGGTGGGGCTGAGGGGCTTGGGGTGAAGGAGGGTGTTCCAGGGTTATGGCAGGACTGCCTCCAGTTCTCTCTCCCTACAGCAGCACCTTGGCTGAGGGGGAGAGGCGCCTCTCCCCATCGCAGTACCTCCGGGGCTGGGGCCACGAAGTAGACACCCCCTCCTCTGACTGCGGCTGGACCGGGCTCCCCCTCCCCTGTCCATGGCAGGTCTGGGGCTGAATTGGGGCAGGGAGCGGGGCACCCCCATAGGCACTGACTCTGTGGGTGCTCCAAGGCCGGAGTGCCCACAGAGAAAAATTAGTGGGTGGTGCTCAGCAGCACCCACTGTAGCCAAGTTCTCCCCACACCCCAGCGCCTCTCACCTGCTGGCAGCCCTGCTGATCAACTCCTCCCTGTCCCTCCCAGCACCTCCCACTCACCACGAACAGCTGTTTCACTGCATGTAGGAAGCTCTGGGAAGGAGGGGATGGGGCGCTCTCAGGGGAGGAGGCGGGACAGTGGCAGAGCAGGAGCAGAAAGAGGTGGGGCGGGGGTGAGGACTTGGGGGAAGGGGTGGAGTGGGGGTGGAGATGCATGGGATCGAGCATCCCCTGGCTAGAAGGGAAGTTGGCATCTATGGCGTGTCCCTCCCCCGGCAGCAGCAAGTCAACTGGGCGGGTTCCATGAGCACCTTAGGTGCTCGCCTGTAGGCAGACTGGCTTGCTGAGGATATCCCAATGTATGGCAAGAGGAAAGGCAGCTTTCAAACAGAATGGAGTGGGAGAAGGGTCTCTACCCAGAGATAGCTGATGAGTGGAGACCCGATACCTTTCTGGGTACTTCTGGAGTAGTCTATGGAGGGGGAAATACAGGTGCAGTTACCCTGAAACTGTGATAGCTAGATCTGCTAACTTTATGGCCATTTTTCAGCAGCAGCAGAGCAACAGAAATGTAAGGGACCTGAGAATTGGGAACCCTGTGTTAGCCCTAAGGGGTGTAAATGGGCTGAGCCAAGCTAAACCTCTATGTTCTGGTTATAGGTTCACTGCCCTTTGCAAGGAAAACACAAACACTAACTTTTCCAAGATTATTAAGCTTTGATATGCTTCTTTATTTTCTAATATACTTTGTATTAAATATTAATTTGAGGAGAAAAGATAACATGTACCATAAATACAGCTTTAATTTTTTTTTTTTAAAGGCAGCATAGTGGCTGAAGAAAGCCAGAGATTGTGCCAGAAAGAGTTTAATAATAGTGCTCTGGTCACAGAAGCCTAGTGCTTAAAAAAATTAATTTATAGTTTAAAGCTGTTACTGGCAGCACCAGGAGTGTACAAAGCACATTCTCATTACCAGAACAGTTTTTAGAGTATAAAATCCAAATGCTCCAAGGTAAAGACAAGGAGGACTTTCAAATCTGTCAAAGATCTGAGACATGTATAAAACTTCCAGGCCATGAAAAATAGATTTCCCAAAACAAATGAAGTGCTAGAAGGTAAAATAGAGAGTTTTTTTAATTCCTGCTTTTTACAGCCATAAAGAGGTATCCACTTCACAAAGAATGAGATCATGTTAATTTAATGAAAGACTAAGTAAGTGTGGTCTTGATCTCTCTCAAATTCAAGTAAAAGAAACATCTTCTAATGTCTTTGTTGCCACTCAAAAGAAAAAATAAATGTTTATCTACTTCTGACTTACAACTACAACAAATATAATGCTACTTTTCATACTGCAAAGGGAAATTCAAACACATTGGCAAAATCAGTCCTTGGCCTAGAGTTGTACTCCTGCATACCTGTACAAGCAGAGCAGAAAGACTTCATTGTACTCAAAGATCTCATCATGTGAATAGGATCAGATGGTTTGTTCTTTCATCTGTGATCTGAGAACTACTGAACAAGTCTGAACATTTTTGTCCAGCAGTGTCACTAATATTTTAATGGAGCCATTGAGAACCTTTTTATCTGTCCAGATACTATTATCTGTGCTACTTCCAGCACCACAGTGAATGAGTGTGATGATTTGAAGAGGTGAGATTACATACTGCAGGAACACAGTGCACAAGAACCAAAATGTGAAAGATATTCTAGTTATATCTAGTAAAGATTAATCTGATTGTTAATAGCATTCATTGTGCATCAAAATGCACAAGATATTCACAAACTCTATAGGAAGAGACAGGGTCTCTAAGAGCTGGATAAATCATTCATAGCAAACAATTTCTGTGATAAGTTTTGCTCCTGTTTCGATGTATTGATTATTTGGACTTGTTTTATTTACATAAGCTGTTTGTCAAAGTCATTCTGTGGGTTCATTAACTATCTATTTCAGTCATGTGCTACTTATTATTCATAGTGTCATTGGTCACCTAAGTAGTAAGGGATAGTTTCTGTTTCCTGATTGGGTGATTCAAGTTTTTAAAAATCTGAAAACAACAAATGAATAATCTTCTGGGGATAGAAATTCACTTATTTGCATACACATACATGTCTCCAGCTGAAGAACAGTTATTGCCAATGGGAACAATACATTCACATGAATATTTGTAAATAGCAAGTAAAAAGGGGGCAGGAATATGATCAAAGTGAACATCTGTTCAGAATTTGAATGAAATGTTTCTCAGCATCCAAACTAATAACTTTCATGGACCTGCTTTTGGACCTTATGCCGTCATGTACACTTTTGCAAAGTGAGCACAAAAAAGGAGTAAATTGCTACCAGATCAGAATTCTCCACCGCATACACTGTAGTGTTGTACACTCAGACTTTATACCAGTGTAAATGGCAGAAAAGCAGAACCAGGTTTAACCCCCCACTCCCAGCTGTTTACCTATGCTATTTAAGGTGAATGGAACTTATGCTGAAGAACAAGAACCAGCTTTAGATCAATTAAATTAAGTAGTTTACTGCTGGTGTTTTTGATAATCCATCATAATTATTGTAGTGAATAACACACCCTAATTGTTGAGTGTTTGTACAAAGGAGGGGTCCCCTAGGTGAAGGGTACAGCCACATCTGTCTCTGATCCCTGGTTTGGGGGGAACATTTCAACAGATCTATTTTTCTGGCGCATTAATTAAAGAACATAAGAACGGCCATCAGGGTCAGACCAAAGGTCCATCTAACCTAGGATCCTGTCTTCTGACAGTGGCCAGTGCCAGGTGCTTCAGAGGGAATGAACAGAACAAACAATCATCAAGTGATCCATTCCCTGTCATCCAATCCCAAGTTCTGACAGTCAGCAGCTAGGGATACTCAGACCATGGGGTTGCATCCCTGACCATCTTGGCTAAAAGCCATTAATGAACCTATCCTCCATGAACTTCTCATTCTTTTTTGAACATTTATCATTTCGAATCATTCACAACATCCTCTGGCAACAAGTTCCACAGGTTGACTGCATTGTGTGAAGAAGTGTTGTTCTGTTTTAACTGCCTTTACTGAGAGTCCCTGTACCTTGACAATCCCTTGGAACTCCACTGCCAGGATTTTCCCTGCTGGGAACTGTCCCAGGACTCCCCACAAAGGGAGGTTCTACAGTGCAAAGAAGAGCCACAAGGCTGCAGCAACATTTTCCTGGATCTGCAGCAGGGCTTGGGAAGGCCATTGAGTGTAATTTCCCCCAAGCTGTGGAAGCAGGACTCACTTCCATCCTTTGCCTACTCCGTCTGTATTCATGGATCTCTGCCACAACAGAGAATGAGTGACAGTGCCACAAAGGTGGCTGGTCCTGCCTACACAAAGGCCCAGGATGGGTACCCTCCACACACAAATCTCAGGGGCGCAGTTAGACTCTAAATTTGGATTACTTAAAAAAAACCCACACAAACCAGAACCAACCCCGCCCCCATATTATTTAATTATAATAGTTATTATTTCCAGTTGTCTTAGCAAAATTTTCCTTCCACATCTTTTATGTGAATTTTAATTTACACAACAGATGTCATGAACTCCTGTGCACCACTGAAGAACCACCTAAGTCTTATTTTGAAGGCTTCGTTGGTGCAGACCTTGTGTCATCTCCCCGCCCAAGTGTGAATTTCACCCACTATGCATGACTCCACATATAAGTGACCGAGGGGGGGGAGAGAAAAAAAAAAAACCACATTAGGAATTATACAGACATGCTTGCCTGGCTCTCGTATCTTAAAAGTAATAATGATACAAATAAGTGGCAGGTGTATATTTTCTTCTCTACCCTTAGAAGATAAGATTTTTAGCTGTTGAGCTTTAACCAAAGTCCAAAACTGGACAAAAAGTAGTGTCATTTTATTTCATGTCTGAATTGCATCAAGCTTAATACCCATGCTGAGCACAATATAGTTACTTATTAAAAATGCTGACATTGGCATAAAAATGCAATTACAGTATTGTGCCTCCTTTAATAACAAACTAGTCTGCTTCCCTATCTTAGAGGTGACTCAAAGCCTTAAATTAGAATTCTCAGCATATTCCACATAGGCAAACTGCAGGATTTGAATGAGGATATCTGCTTCCTGATCATGTTGCTTACTGCTAGCTATAATTACAGTATTTATGAATTTAAACCTTAATGACAGGAAACCCAGCAGCTTTTCTGCATTGTGCAACAAATGTCACTTTCATTTTTCTATAAATATCTTATTCAAAAATAGATGACCATTAGGACAGAATGCGGGAAGTGAGGGGTTAGGATTCAGATTTGTGTGTGGTTACAGAGACTGGAGAGTGATTATCAGCTAGACATTAAGGCATTACTGCAAAGCCCAGAAATCCTTCAACTTTCCTGGAGGATCATGAAGTAGCCTGTGGTAGCAAATCCCATTGCAAAAATCTGGATGGAAATTGCAGGAGACACATTATCAATTCTCATCTGGTTTGCTTGACTGACTTTTAAAAGCATCTTGTTTTTAACTATTATATTTATCAGCTATTATTCACTGCTTCTGTACAGTTTGTGCAGCTGGTGACCCATACGACTAGTTCTTTTTGCATCTGTTTTTCTTGATACCTTGAACCATCTGTGATATGTTGATTTGGCTCAAACATAATAAAATTTTTTTGAAAAAAGAAATTAAAGAGAAATTGCAAGAGATCATGTAACAAATACAAAATACACATGGGTCACTAAAGCAACTCCTGCCTAACTGTGTAGCATGCATACTGTGACAATAGTTGATCAGGTGCAGTGTACACCATATTCTGGATAGCACAGCCAATATTAATAGGGAAGGATTGCTCATTCTTCCAACATTATACATAACATCTGTTTCAACATGCTGGCTTTTTTCTCCAAATGGCCAGTCTCTTGAGCCATCTTAATGTCTCTAATCCCAAGCCACCCAATGGCAACTGCTTAGTATAGGCAAAGCCTAATCAGTTTTGTCAGGTTGAAATCACAACCACTGACAATGAGGGAACCAAAATAATGTAATTCCCTGCTGCTGGAGCTGCATTTTCACTGTGGCATGTAGCTACACATATGGTTCCTGTACTCTACACGCTGCCGTAAATGTAGACATAGCCTAAACTACTGTCTGAAGAAAAGGGATCTCTCACTCAGCAATAAAACAATGACATATTTGAGCAGTACTGTTTTCTCAGGTCAGAAGAGAAAGAAATGCCTGATACCATTTATTTTCATTTGGGTTACTCTACAACTTTGTCACACCCTTTCACGCCAAGTGGTTTTGTTTTCTCTCCCTCTTCTGTCGTTAAACTACATTTAGGCTCCTTTCAGCAAGCACTTATGCAGATGTCTATGGGCTTGGCTACATTTGAGACTTACAGCGCATTAAAGGAACCCCGGATGCACTAGCTCACTACCCATCCACACTGGCAAGGCACGTAGAGCGCTCTGACTCCACAACTAGAGCGCTCCTGGTACTCCACCTCAGCAAGTAGAATAACGTTTGATGCACCCCCCGCTGGAGCACCCCAGCGTCAGTGTGAACAAGGTGTTGCATTACTGCACTCTGATCAGCCTCTGGAAACGTCCCATAATCCCCTTAAATCAAGTGGCCACTCTTGTCATTGTTTTGAATGTCCTTTGAAAGCTCCATTTGACAGCCAGCATGCTTATCTGCTCCAAGACAAAGCAACCATTACTGTGGAATGCTGTGTGAGAGAGAGAGGGGCAGGGGAGTTGGAGGGGAGGTCTGTTGCTGTCTGAACTTACAAGACAGTATGCTGACATCCTCTCAGCCCCCAAAAACCTACTCTCTCCCCCCATTTACACACAACACACTCCACCCCATCCTACCCAATTTGAAAAGCACATAGCAGCCACTTGCATGCTGGGATAGCTACCACAATGCACTGCTCTGTGGCCATTGAGAGAGCTGCTAATGTGGCCACACCAGTGCGCTGTCAACATGGACAGACTATAGCGCTTTCCCTACTGTGCTCTACGAAGGCAGGTTTAACTCAAAGCACTCTACATCTGCAAGTGTAGCCATGCCCTAAGTTTAAGCCCACAAGTAGTCCCATTGAAGTCGGTAGGACTGTTTGTGTGCTTAAAGTTAGACTGTGAGAGGGTCCTGTATTCACTCAGCCCTTGCTATCTGGATCCAGGCAGTCAGTAGCATAGGCCTAGGCATGGGAGATTCCACAGAAGTCTACCCCTTTCAGGGCTGTTATAGTTCCCCCAAAATGCAAAGAAAAGAAAACTAATGGAAGCTAGGAATTAGCTTCCCATCTGGCAAGTGGCCTCTGGCAATCAGTAATACAGTTCAGGCAAGTCACCCTCAGGACTTCTAATGCAAATGTTCAGGCCCACATTCTACTCAGGATGCTCATACTGACCATGGTATCCAAGCAGTCTTTCACCTCACCTACAGTACTCTCCAACAGCTGAGGATACTGAGCTCCAACTGCTGCCCCCATATTGGCTAACTGCCCCCTTTTTATGGGTTAGTATACTCCATAACAAACACTAGTTATAGGCATAGTATGAATAGAAACCCAGCCACATACAATGAAGATGTTGTGACAAAGTTAGTCCTCTATCTTGATAGGTCCTGCACTTATTGGAAGATTTTCTTGCCTCAGAGATTCACCATATGGGTTGACCTTCCCCACAGTCCAGGTCAATTGGGAGGTTTGCAGGTAACCCAGGCCCACACTCTACTCCAGGTTCCAGCTCAGGGCCCTGTGGATTGCAGCTGTCTATAGTGCCTCCTGTAACTGCTGCATGACAGCTACAACTCCCTTGGCTACTTCCCCATGGCCTCCTCCAAACACCTTCCTTATTCTCACCACAGGACCTTCCTCCTGGTGTCTGTTAACACTTGTACTCCTCAGTCCTCCAGCAGCAGCATACCCTCCTTGCACCTCTTACTCCCAGCTCCTCACACTCATACCACAAACTGAAGTGAACTCCTTTTAAAATGCAGGTGCCCTGATTAGCCTGCCTTAATTGATTCTAGCAGCTTCTTCTTAATTGGCTCCAGGTGTCCTAATTAGCCTGCCTGCCTTAACTGGTTCTAGCAGGTTCCTGATTACTCTACTGCAGCCCCTGCTCTGGTCACTCAGGGAACAGAAAACTACTCATCCAGTGACCAGTATATTTGCCCTCTACCAGACTCCTGTACCCCACTGGTCTGGGTCTGTCACAATGTCCATAAGCTACAAAATCCCATAAAAATATTTCAACCAAAAGAATAAAGAGGTTTTCCCACATTTTCCCTTCATCCTGTCAATAATTCCAGACTTACTATATTAGAACTGGTCAATAATTTTTTTTATTGGAAATTTCTGAAAATAGCAGTTTTCTTCCTCTATTTCTTAATTTTACTTTTTTTGATTAACTCCCCTCCCCCAAACTGAGAAACTGGATTTTTTCTTCAAAACCAGGTTTTAGTTCTCATCTTCTTTCCATTCCCTCCCTTTCATCCAGCCCCCATCTTCCACTTTTTCCTTTTTCTACTCTTTTCCATTGAGAAAAAAAGAAAAGAGGAAATGGGGGAAGTGACAAACTGAAACATCAAAAAATATTTTTTCCACATATATTTACCATTTTCCACCAGCCCCATATATTATTGTTAACATCACCTGACAAGACAAATTATGAATTTCCAAATTGTGTGATGCTTGTACTAGTCCACATATTGAAAGGTATTTATAAAATATCAATTTCTTCACTTCACAGCCTTGCCTTACTTTGCATGCTGCAATTTTCATATATTTTTGCCATGCCAGTACATAGCAGTATTACCATGATGTGAAAGAAGAAGTTCTGTAGATACCTTCAAGGCTACTTCATGGTTATCATTCCATCCTTTTCACATATGTGTGTCCAGATATCTCAGATGTGGTCAGCCCTAGGAAGGAATTTTGTGCAATTCTCATCTGCTAATGGGCAAAATTCAGCCATAGAGTGAAATCCTGGCCCTGTTGATATTAATGGTAGTTTTGCCATTGACTTCTTGGGACCAGGATTTCACCATAGAACCATGCCACCAGTGATTTTCAAGAGAACTTACAGAACATCAAAAAGAACCTGAAAAGATCTCCCTTCATTTCCTATTCTGCCCCCAAGAAAGTGTTTTCCCCCTAAGCAGCTCTGATTTCCCACCTAGCTATTTAGCTTTTCAGGGTTCAGAGGAAAAGCTGGACCAGTTAGCTAAGCGACAGTTCTGCAGAAAAGGACCTGGGGATTACAGTGGATCAGAAGCTGGATATGAGGCAACAGTGCACCCTTGTTGCCAAGAAGGCTAACGGCATATTGGACTGCATTAGTAGGAGCACTGCCCGCAGATCAAGGGAAGTGATTATTCCCCCTCTATTTGGCACTGGTGAGGCCACATCTGGAGTATTGCATCCAGTTTTGGGGCCCCCCACAACAGAAAGGATATGGACAAATTGGAGAGAGTCCAGCAGAGGGCAATGAAAATGATTAGGGGGCTGGGGCACATGACTTATGAGGAGTGGCTGAGGAAACTGGGCTTATTTAGTCTGCAGAAGAGATGAGTGAGGGGGGATTTGATAGCAGCCTTCAACTACCTGAAGGAGGGTTCCAAAGAGGATGGAGGTATTCTGTTTTCAGTAGTGGCAGATGACAGAACAAGGAGCAATGGTCTCAAGTTGCAGTGGGGGAGGTCTAGGTTGGATATTAGGAAAAAACTATTTCACTAGGAGGGTGGTGAAGCCCTGGAATGGGTTACCTTGGGAGGTGGTGGAATCTCCATCCTTAGAGGTTTAAGACCCAGCTTGACAAAGCCCTGGCTGGGATGATTTAGTTGGGTTTTGAGCAGGGGGTTGTACTAGAGGACCTCCGGGGGTCTCTTCCAACCCTAATCTTCTATGATTCTATAACCACTAATAAGGTGTTTATGGAATCCCAGATAAACTAAACAAACAGGCAGAAATAGAAATGATCCATTTGAATTCAGAGTGAAAGAAGGTGAACAGTAAATTCATCATATACTGTTACAAAACAAGTACTAAGACATTTGTAAGAAAAAAAAAAAAATCACAAAAAACTTACTCTTTGATTAGTGACTTTCAGTTTTACTAATATGTGACTCATGATAATTCCAGGTAGAATTAGCTATTTTTCTCCATCGTGTCATGAACTATCCACTCTTTAGATGGTAATACTTTTGTAAAATATTTATTGAAGACAGTTAATATTTTCATGGATTCTGATGGGAACACTTAATTTGAAAAGTTTACTTTGGAGTATACATTTTCAATTTAAAATGAAATCTAATTTCCCTAGTGACTTGATCAGCATTCTATAGCACTGAATAGGAGTCTGTTCTATTTTTAATAGCCTAGTGTCCCCAAAATAAAAATATGTAAAATGAACATGAAAAATAAATAGAAAAGAGATGTATTTTCAGAATTGCTTTTGTTATATGATTTCTACGTATAATGATATTAGAAAGCAAAAAATACTATGTGATTTATATGGATAATTCTACCGTAATTTCATCTGTCAGACATTTTCTTGTCTTTATTTTGCAATTTAACTGATTGTTTTTCCTTGTCAATATTGTGTATTCATCAAAACTCTCTTGCAACTTTTGCTAAAGTATTTTAATTAAAATGGGAGTATTTACGTTTGTTTATATCACATTCATATTCAAGTAGACATAAAAATTTCACTAAATATTGAATAATTAAGAATAATACATTATTAATCTGCTATGAATAGTTTTCTACAAGATAAAACACTATTTTGTTATTATTTGTATTTATTTATCAGTTATTTCAAAGTCAGGTTGATATTGGGAAATGAACTTTCTGATGTGTGTACACGTTCACACAGACAGACTGCAGCAAATTTTGAAATTGCTAGTATCACCTATTACTGAAAGCATAAAAATGAATATTATATTCTTGCTAATTTGTATTCCCCTAGCCCTCGACACATACAAAAAAGTGGGGGATAAAATGATACTTAAAGAAATAAAACAAAACTAGGGTTGAATTTGTTAATTATTATGTTATCTTCTGGTCCTCTTTATCACCAGCCAGATGCTATTTGCATTATTCATCCTTAGAGAGCCTAATGGCACATGCCTGCAGTCCCATCTTTCTCTAAAAGTAAGTGGCCTATTGGTGTAAAATTTCACACAGGGTTAGTTTTGCCCTTTGAATTGTCTATGTAGTTTGGTTTCTTTTCATAAAAATTTAACAGGAAGACTTTAAAATTCATCTGTGGCTGAAAGTTTTCCTTCGCAGTCTCTCTTTTCATTGTTCACTAACTGCGTTTAAAAAAAAAATCACTGTCTACACTACATAGCATTTGGTAGGGAGGTGAATCCTGAGTAGATCCTAGTACAACTGGTAGGGTGGATTTTTTTTTTTTTTTTTTTTTGAATGGATTCAGAATAATTTTTTGCCTTTATTCAAGTTTTTACTGAAGGTGTATGAGCTGCGTACCCCAGCCTGATTGATGGGTGACAATTGCATGCAAAGCTGAAAGTACTCCTGGTTCAGACTCAAAACTGTTCATGTCAGGACCTACACTTTTCTATCAGATGTTATCCACAACAGAGAAATTTCATGTACAACTGCTGATGGATAAAACACTATCAGCTGCTGCACTTCTACATCCCACAGGTCTGACCCACCTGCCTTGTCAAATCCACCCCCAAATTAAATATTAAACAACCCAGAAAGTTAATATGCAAAATGTGTTGTTGTGAAGCAGTTAGCACTGTCACACCCACAGCATACCTGACACAGAACAGTAAAAGCAGGAAAATGAAATCTACAGCCACCTATCAGTATATAGTATCAGAGGGGTAGCCGTGTTAGTCCTGTGGCACCTTTAAGACTAAAGGAAGTATTGGAGCATAAGCTTTCATGGGTGATGCATCTGATGAAGTGGGCATTCACCCACGAAAGCTTATGCTCCAATACTTCTGTTATTCTTAAAGGTGCCACAGGACCCTCTGTTGCTTTTTATCAGTATATATGCTCTCTTCCTCCACAAACTGTATCATTACAAACAACTAACATACATCATAGATGACACACTAAATTTAACTCTACACATGTCCATTTACCAACTACCTGTTTCAAGCACAACTACTTCACCAAATTTCTTCAGTTACTAATATTGGGGAAACTAATCTATTAAAGGTGTGTGTGTGTGGAAGGATGGAAGAGGAGCAGAGCTAAGGCTGTGATACACTGGATCAGTTCATCAGCTTCCCCAGTATAAATATTAAATAACAATAAATATCCCATAGGGTAATGAGGAAAAGAGCAATACTTTAACATGTAAAACTTGCAGAGTTCTTTCGCTAATCTCATTTCCCCTCTGTCATTTGCAATACACCCAGATTAGTTATATTGAAGGGGTATTGTAAAATAAATGAGTATTTTATATTTAGACAACACCTTTTATCCCAACACACAAAAACTATATAGATACTGCACTGCTGAAATGAAGCCACTTTTGGAGTATTGGGCAGTGTAACAGGGTTAGGACTCACCACCATGGCGCCTCCTACTGGTTGTTCCGAGAATTAGCTCAGTCCAGTGGAGCGCCCCCTCCTTGTGATGTCCCGACCGTTGTCTCACCCTCGGTTGGCGTGTCTGAGCCCATGTCACTCACCAACTCGCGACGTCCTCTTCAGGACCACTGCCCTCCGGCAGTGCCCCTCTGTCTTTCCACACCCCCTTTGGGGGGGGGGGGGAAAAGGTGTCAATCAGCAGTCTCCTTGTCCAGCCACCGTAGTCAACCACACACCCCAAAGTCTAATCCCTCCCATCAGGAATCTGGCATGGTCTGTACTGGCCCCTCCCTACGGCCAATGGCGAGATGTACTGCAAGGGAGTAAGTGGGGAACCCAGGCCCACCCTCTACTCTGGGTCCCGACCCAGGGACCCTCTGGCGGCAGCCTCACTGTCCTCCTACTCTCCCCTCGTCTGTCCACTTCCCTGGGCCACTTCCCCTACAGCCCCTTGCACCGGCTAGGCCCTTCCACTCAGGATCTGCAGCCTGGCAGGCCTCAGGCTAGAGCTCCCCTCTGCTCCCTGAGCCTGGCCAGCACTGCACTGTCCACAGTGCTAGTCTCCCAGTTTGGAGATAGACCCTTCCCCTCTCAAAGGCCTGGGACAGACTGACTGCTCGCTCCCTGTGCAGTCTTTTATAGGGCTGAGCCTGGCCCTGATTGGCTGTCTCCAACCTGGGCCCTGATTGGCTCCCAGTAAGCCCTGCTCTCATTGGCTGTGTGTCTGCCCATAATCTCAGGGAGTGGGGCAGCTACCCTACTACAGGCAGCCAGCCAGATAAGCAGTGTGCAACACCTAGACCTGAAAAGATGGAAGAGAACATTTTAACTTCATGAAGATTACAAGAGCAAAAACCCAACTATGTACCTATACATCTCCAGGAACTGATATGGCCTGCATCATACTAGTACATAAAGCCACAAGTAAAAATTACAATGCTGGCTTGATCTCTCTTTTCCTTCGCTGACACCAGCTCTTATGAAATCTGCCATAGGACTACATTCTGAGCGCATAGGACCTCATTGTTTAAGAGGCTAGACAGCACAGGTAACTGCCAAGTATGCAATTTAGCTGCTTCTGGTGCTGAATTGAACATGCTAAATGTTCTGTCATGGTAATTTGCTTCCTCTTCCCCCATTTTCTAGTCAGAAAAAAAAGTCACATGAAGTTGCATGGGAAGGACTGAAAGTTCAGCTTTGGCTCAATGTGCGATACATTCCTCAGCCAAATTACAGATCAGATAAATATTTAAATCTGCTGATTATATTCAGTAACTATCCTATCAGAAATATGAATACATTACCAATGTGCTAAGGTATCTGTAGAATCTGTGCGCTAAAATGACTTCCCACAGTTGATTGCTAATCAAAAAATTTTAACCAGTAGCAAGTATCAAAATATAGAGAGGATGAATGGTTTTGTGATAAAGGTATTACACAGGGAAATCTGAGTTTAAATCCTGGCTGTGCCCCACACTTGGATATGACCTTGGGCAAGTCATGAACGGTATGTCTACACTGCACACTAAGCGTAGTGTCCAACTCAGGTTTGAGCCCAAACCCCCCTTCCACCCACACACAAATCAGTCTGACTCAAGTCAGCAAACACTCAGGACTTGGGTTCTAGAAGTGTGGGTCAGACCCAAAGTCCTGCTGGGACTTGGGTCCAAGCCCTGTACTTTTTCAGTGTGGATGCAGCTCAAGCCACGGGACAGAGTCAGGAGGTCTGTGCAGTGCAGTATGGATGCTGTGACGGGGTTTATAGACCCCACAATAAGGCTGAGGCAAGGGAAGGCCTGCAGCATTACTGGGCTCAGAAGGCCCTGCCTCTAAGGCACTGCCAAACATACTCCTGGGGAAAGGACCAGTATAAGGAAGCTTCAGCAGCCACAGAGACAGAGAAGAAAAGAGAGAAGAGATTTCCTAGAGGAAGACCACTCTGCAGCAGCAGAAGAAACCACTGCTAAGGGGGGGTCTGGCTGTAGGTCATAGAATCATAGAAGCATAGTGTTAGAAGGAACCACAGAGGTCATCTAGTCTAACACTCTGCCAAGATGCAGGATTTGTGGCTTCTAACCCCCTCCCCCTTTTGTGACTCTACTCTAGAGGGAGAGGTAGAACCAGGGTCAAAGGTAGAACCAATTCAGAGGTCTCAGGCATTGGCCTGGATTGTGAGGTCTGGAGGCAAGGAGAGTTATTCAGTTGTGGCCACACTCCAAACTCAGACACTGAGTGTGATAGGAAGTGTCCCAGGGGAACATGAACAGTGGTGTACTAAACCCAGATTATCCCATGCCACTACACTTTCAGGGTCCTTGGCTAGGAACCAGTAGAGTAGGAAGATCCAGGGTCCCCATATGCAGCCCAGAATCCTGACTCCTGGCCCCAAGAAGGGCAGGGAAAGGGGTTATTAGCAAAGAAGCCAGTCCATCAGGGATCTTATCCAGAGAGTAAAGGAGATATTGAACTCAAATAAGGACTAAGATCGGAGGCCCAAAGCACTAGGCATGCTGACTGACCAAATCATCCTACTACAGATGCATTAGCATTGCTGAGAGACCTGGGTCCAGCAATTGTAAACCCAGGTTTACAATGCAGAGTGAATGCTCAAGCATGGGCTTGAAAACACCAAGTCCACTAGGTCCCACAAACCTGAGTTTATAATCTAGGGTAGACAGACTCTTAGGTTCTGAACCTGCTCCCATACCATTCAATAGCAAAACTTCCATTGACTTCAGTGATACAGTACTGAGCCCTTAATCTCTTCATGCATCATCTCCTCACCTGTAAAATGGGAATAATAGTATTTTACTTTCAGATTTGTAACTTCTTTGGGTCAAGAAGTGTCTCCTATTGTGTGTTATACAGTGCCTAGCACAATGGGCTGTGGTCTTACAAATATTAAGTAATAATAATAAATCAATAACAATAATGAATAAATAAATTCAAATAGAGATAAAAAAGCCTACAATACAAATATATTAATGTACAAAAAGGATTTATTTATAGAAAAAAAACAAAAATTATAACAAAACAGAAGTTGCTAATAGATGTCGAAGGACAATAGATTTTCTGGTTTTTATGCATACATATTATACACGGTTCAAATAAAAATGTTTCTAAAGGAGCAATATAATATGCACACTATTTATTCTTTGCAAGGTAAGTTTCTCTGTCTTTGTGAAAATCAGGATTCCATCCAAAAGGTTAATTCTTTTTATAAAATTATTTTTGTTGCCTTGGCATACATTAGAAAACTATTTTTTCTTTCTTACTTAAACATCCTGAATGACACACCAAACACAAATCAAACATTCATATTGTGTAGGTTTCAAAAGTGGTTATGTCCTTTCAAATTAGTCAACAGGTGATAAAATAGTGCAGTCTATAGGTCATGCAGATTTATTTCCAGGAAAGCACTTGATTTATTTTGTGAAACTCACTCAAGCATGAGTTTCCCTAACAACTTTATCTGTTTATACCAGGCTTTTTACTGCAGTGTTTAAGCACTTACAGAGATGGAAAGTTTCTGCAGTTGACAGCCATGGTATTTAGCAATTTGCGTATTCCTTTCATTTCCTCATTTGATTTCCTTTGTTTGATGAAAATTATTGGAATTTGATTTTCTTGCATTTAATGAGAATCATAAACAATATTTGTCATGATGGTACTGAGCATGTGAAATAATACAACCAGAAACATACAAACACTCTGGACAATGAAATTTAGAAATAAGATTTAACATGAAGAATAAACACTTAATTTACAGTGCTGATTACAATCTTACAAATTACAGGCATGTCAATCTACCCATTCTTTAAGGTTATTATATTGGCAAAGAACTATTAAAACAAAATATGGGCAATCTTTTCACAAATGAAAAAATGGTTATAAATGCAATACCAGTCAAAACAAATATATTCATTTCTAGTGGAAGAAAATGTGACAATGGGCTGACATATCAGGGAATCATATTTCCTACTGTAACAATAGTTATAATTTTATTTTCATACCTGTAGATTCTCTAATACTTGAGGGAAGTCTAGAAATTCAGTGTTATACAAATGGGAATATTATGGATAGATTGGGCTATTGAGTGTAAAATTGACTGCAGAGAAAATCCTAAAGATTTTGAGCAAGTGAGTCTTCTGGTGCAAAAAAAAAGATCATAAAAGTGTTTCTATTAAACCATTTGCGGGTGCTGGAAACATTATAACTCAGCTAGCAAGTGCTTTGAAGAATCAGATGTGAAAAATTCATTTTTAGTATCACAGGACCCACCACTGATATCAGGTAAGTAAAAATTTATGTCTGAGGGGCTTCAGTTTCTGCAAAAATAATTTTGCACATCAGAAAACCTGGAAAGCTCCTCATTAGGATTAGTTTGTAGATAAATGATCACAGTTTGCATGAAATATAAATGGAAATTCAGAAGAGAGGTGCATTCAAAGAGCTCAAAACTGATTTCACAGACATTGCAATGCCATCTTTCCAAATAATTTATTTAAATCTTTTACTGTGGTCCATGTCCTTCTCTAATTATGAATTAGAAACACATAGTTTAGGTGTGTATTATTCATATAGTGGAATATAGAATATTCAGTATAAAATTATAATGAAACAGTAGTAATTATAACCCTGATTCAATGGGGACAGGATAACTCAAGGTACTGGTAATAGACTATACAGTCTTTCATTTCTAGGCAGCCAAACTGAATCCAGCCCAAATTGGGAGCAACAAAGTTTTAACATCTGGCCAAGATTTTCACAGAGAATGACGTACCCACCGTTGAAATAAGGATGAAGTATGTTAGCAGGGATGCATGGTAGAAAAAAAACATAACTGTTCTGTGGATCGATTGGCATTCATCTCTCGGGTACCAATGTTTAGATACCATAATGCTGGGCAACAAACAAAAAACTAAGGCCCCAATCCTGAAAAGATTCACACACACATGCTTAACTTTAAACACAAATAGTCCCATTGAAGCCAGGAATGCTAGGAATGAATTTGACTTAAATTGTCTCTAAGTCAATTGTCTATTGTACAGACAATAACTACATTTGTCATAGGGACAGCAAATGATTCATGATATTTTTAACTTTTTATAACTTAGCCTCAAACAAAAAGTACTGCATGTTCATTCATCCTGAAAAGTGTTTTAGAGTCTAGGAGGTCCCAAGGAATTATAGATCAGTGAGCCTATCTTCAGTACCTGGAAAGATACTCCAACAAGTTATGACACATTTTTACAACCAACAAATTGATTACTTGCTATGATAATGTTATTGTCTTTGCTTTCTGTTTTGATATCATAAACAAGCAGATCATGGCCACTGTTAGTAGTTTTTCAAGGCTAGGATCTATTCCCTGAGAGTCATCTTTTCTTCCATAGGAGAAAGGCAGACTAATTATAATCTAGTCATCACTCTGGTACTTATCTGATCCTTAATACTATTGTATCTGATTTTTAATTTCATCACGGGGATCACTGAAGACATGTTAAAGGTGTATCATCCATCATTTCTGATGTTAGGTGCCTGGCAAATCTATTTGCAAGCCCTCAGAGGTGGTGATAAATGTGATATAAATACTTAGGTAAACAGATATAAATATAATTCTGTTTAAATTAATTGCTTCCATCATCACTATAATCCTTTAAAAATTATTTTGACAGTCTTTTATGGGTATGATAGGATGAAGAATTAAAGAGAGTAATATAATTAATGCCATATGGAATTTATGGAAAAATAGATCCTGTCAGACAAACTTGATATCTTTTTCTTTCAAAATGAGATACAGTTTGGTTGATAAAGGTAATAGTGTTGATATAATATACTTCGACTTCTGAAAGGTATTTGACTTGGTGCCACATAACATTTTGATAAAAAATTAAAAAGATATAAAATTAACAAATGACATGGATTAAAAGACGACTAACTGATAGGTCTCAAAATGTAATTGTAAACAGGAAATCATCATTGAATAGATGTGTTTCACTTAGGATAATGCAGGGATTAGTTCTTGGTCCTATGCTAATTAAAATTTTTATTAATAACCCAGAAAAAAACATAACATCATCACTGATAAAGTTTACAGATAACACTAAATTGGGGCAGCGGTAAATAATGAAGAAGACAAGTCACTGCTTTAGAGTGATCTGGATCACTTGGTAAGCTGGCTCAAGCAAACAATATGTGCTTTAATGTGGCTAAATGTAAATGTATATATCTAGGAACAAAAGAATGTATGCAGTACTTACAGAATGGAGGGCTCTATCCTGGGAAACAGTTTGTAGGCTGTGGTAGTTAATTACTGTCACTGTTAAAAAATGTACACCTTAGTTCTATTCTGAATTTGTCATGGGTGGTGGGTGAAACTTTCCCTGGGGGAGGCAAACTCTTTGTCCTGCCTCTTCTGCCCACAGCCCTGCCCACACTCCACCCCTGCTCTGCCCCACACCACGCCCCCACCCACCATTGACTTGCCACTCACCTCTTCACCTCCCCCCGAGATCCCCTCACCTCCTCACCTGCCTGCCACTCGCCCAACTGCTGCTCACCTCCTCACCCCCTGCTCTGACCAGACCCTTTCCCCGCCCACCACGAAACCCCCACCCCCACTTGCTGTGCAGCAGGCTCGCCGCCTCACATAAGAGCATAACATAAGACCATAAGAACAGCCATATTGGGTCAGACCAAAATTCCATCTAGCCCAGTATTCTGTCTTCCAACAGTGGCCAATGCCAGGTGCCCCAGAAGGACTGAAGAGAACAGGTAATCATCAAGTGATCCATCCCCTGTTGCCCATTCCCAGCTTCTGGCAAACAGAGGCTAGGGACACCATCCCTGCCCATCCTGGCTAATAGCCATTGATGGACCTATTCTCCATGAATTTATCTAGTTCTTTTTTGAACCCTGTTATAGTCACTCACCCTACTAATGCCCCATCCCGTGATACCCTCTCTCCTTTTCACCTTAAAGCACTAACAACATTCCTCAAGGGAACTGAACAGGCAATAGGTATAGCTTAATTACCAGATAGATTCTCCTCTGCATGGCAGGGAGTTCAGTGTTTGCTGTATAGAGAGAGACAAAAAGCTAGGCTACCTGCGCCAACCTGAAGCCTAATCTCTCCTTTTGAAAAAGTGCTTGTCACTGACAGCCTGCATTCAGGCAGTAGTTTAATCACCTTTCTTACACAGAATTCCCTGCCAGTCTCGTTTACTTAAACTGGGTTTGAATAAAATGATTAGATCAAGAAATAAACTCACTGGCTGTGTTCAGCTCCTCCTTGAGCCAGGTTAGCAATTATTCTCTGTACCCAGAAGCAGTAACTGAAGGGTCATTATTTGGAAACCGCTTTTAACCCCAATAACACATTTTCCTACAATACTAAAGCCAGCTGAATGTGGCCAAAGGCTTCCTGGGCATTGGCAGATGCCTGTTAAATGGCTTCATTGCCACTTTAATGGCTCTTTAACAGTTTCAGTGATCTTTGCTACTAGGTCTCTGGAAGGATTTTTCACTGTGTAGTTACTCAGGGATCCCCTCCACTCGCCTCCTCACTCCCCCCGTCTGCCACTGACTCCCCACTCGCATTCACGACACACACACCGTGCCCCATGGGGAGGAGTTGGTGGGGAGAGAGGCAGCCTGCAGCTGCGGGGACCTCTGGGGGGTGGAAGGGGATGGGGTGGAAGAGAGGAGAGGAGATGAGGAAGACTCATCCCAGGCAGCAGCAGCAAGCCATGGGAGTCTTGGGGAAGGGTCAGAGCAGGGAGGGGATGAGGCGGGGGGGAGGGCACCACGGCCCAGGTGTCAGGCAGCAGGGATGGCTGTGCGTTGCCCGCCCTTGCCTATTATACCCACCGGCCATGGAATTTGTCTAGCTTCAGCTTCCAGCCATTGGATCATGTTATACCTTTCTCTGCTACACTGAAGAGACCAGTTTTAAATATTTGTTCCCCATGTAGGTACTTATAGACTGTAATCAAATAACGCCTTAACCTTCTCTTTGTTAAGCTAAACCGTAACAGACAGGGGATCACCTGTCTGTGTATAAAGACAAAAGAGTGATTCAGTATAACACAGGATGGAGAAAGACACTATGTATCCATTCACTGAAGAGACATCTTGAGCACATGTGTTTCATGAAAGTCTGGATCCTGGTTCCTCAGTAGCCAGACGGCTCTGCAACAGACTGGACTTTGGGCAGAAAACATACTCTATTGGATAGAAAAGATAATATAAAATTCACTTGAGCAGTATCCTTGACCATTTTCTGTTCACTTTCCACAAATATTCCAGTGAACAAGTTTGATGGTAGGAACGTTCAAGGATAAAGTGAATGTTATGGACATATTAGGGAAAGTTTGAGGAAAGCAAATGTTGAGGTTGGCATGGATATTCTCACTGGAAACCTGATTCTATTGTAATCAGAATATATAAACAATACAATGTGATTTATGCATCAAGTTAAAAACCAACCAAAACAGCTAGAATCTTGAATACCAATGAACTACTCATGAACAAATTACAGACAAAGAAAGATTTGAAGAAATAATTCAGTGCATAATTTCAAATAAGTGATAAGATGGAGAAAAGTGTACGCTGTACACAGACAAATCACAAAGCAAAAAATAGTTACCTTCATCAAATACATTACTTACTATAAGCTATGCATGCAGATCTACTGCCAAGCCATACTTATAGTTGGTTATTTTTTCATTACTCTCAGTTGTTTGTAAGCCAACCCCACTGTTCCTTATAGGCTCAAAAAATAACATGGACATGAACAACCATCAGGAAAAAAACGCAAATATTTATATTTTCCTCTGTGTGTGTGTGTGTATTTATGACTAAGATGTGTTTACTTCCCTTCAACTCAGCTTTGAGAATATGATATAGTAATCTTTTGCTCCTCTTGTGTTTGGTTGTTAACATGCGTTCTGGGTGTTAACATGAAGGACACCAAGCTTGACAAAGAAAATTGGCTATTTACAGAGATGCTGCAACTGCAGCTAGCTTTCCAGTCAAGTGCCTACAAACTGAGTTGCTGGTGCCTCCTCCAAACTGTGCTCTTCCCTCCACATTCCATGCAGGTTGCGACAAACTGTAACCTGATCCCCTGGAAAGCAGGGCAATGGAGGCTAAGCTGGTCCTACTTGCTCACACTCTTTGCACAGATTCCAACATCTTTGTTCCTTTACTTAATCAATCATATACAATAAACACTACATTCATGCCCCTGCCTTAGTTTTTTTACCACTCCAGGACAATCTTTGGGCTGTGGCCAGAAATCCCTTGGGTTGTCAAGAATCCTTCTGCTTCAGTGCTTGGCTCATGGTTTGCCAAATGCTGGGTTGCTCCGCCTTCAAGGACTGAAGGAAAACGGCCCCTAAGCAGAACTGCTTCTGCCCTTTTAAAACTTTGTCTCTCATATTTAAGTTTTTATCCACAGTGAAACAGTCAGTGGGCCAGAAAGAGAGAGTGAGAATGACTCTGTAACCCAGGTGTTAATGCATCTGCTTGGAAACCTCCCCCCTCCCTGCTCTAATCACTCTTATGTTGTCCACAGTGGAACAGCTTCAACAGGAGAGAGAGAAGGATCCTCACATCACATTAGCTCATAGATCAGAAGTTAGAGCATGCTCCTGAGAGATGTGGGAGACCCCTGTTCAAATCCTCTCTCTGCCTCTGCCTCAGTGGAGAATTGAACCTAATTCTCCCACATCCAAGTTGAGGGCCCTAACCACTGCTAAATGTTATATTGGGTGTATCACCATACTAAAAGTTTTAAGGTGGATGGTTTTGACTATGACCTATCCAGTAGCTGGCCTCTGAGCACACCTTCTGGATTGTGCCAGGTCGAACACACACATCTTCCCCTGGCTTGTGAATAGCTCTGGGGCTTAGGCAGGAGATAGATGTCCAGACTAGGCAGGCCACTCATTCGTTATAAGCTAGACAGTTCTCTTTTTGGGTGGTTTGTTCCCTGTCTGGTACAGAGACAAAACCAGATGTGGTTTTCTCCCATATCAGACAGCGAATTCCATTTTTGAAGAGTGCACTACTCTGTCCACACTGGCGAGACCTTGCACACACACCATGAGAAATCACAATGGCAGGGGTAGAGCGGAGTGGCACACCCTTCAAAATTGCGTCCCCCATGTGGCATGACCTCATGGGAGCGTGGGCCTACACCATTCCTGGAAGTACCTAAATACCCAGCATTCTAAGGAATGTGAGAGTGGCCACTCTAGTCCAGATGCCAATAGGGAAGCAGTAGTATGCATGCTCAGAGACAGAAGCATAGATGCCTAGGAACTTTTCCCCTGAAAATTTAGGCACTGAATGAGTTTAGGCATCTACAAAGGTTAGGCAGTAGTTCTGTGCATCACAGTGGAACCAAACCTGGGAATTAGGAGCCTAAAATAGAGACTTAAATGCCTAACTCCTTTTGCATATTGAGCCTTGGAATAAGGTAGTATCTCCAACCTTAAATAGTTTGTGAGGCCTCTAGTGGTGCTCACTGTGTTCTATGCTTTAGAAGCTGCCAGAAATCAGTCAGAGCAGAAGCATGTATGTATCTAGGTCTGACATGTTTGCCTGCCCTGCACCTTTAAGCAGGGGACATTGGCTGGCTGTCCGAATGAAGGGAACAGTGCTTTATGGCTGCTGGGGGCGGGAGGGAAGGGAGATGAAAACTGCTGCAAAAACAAAAAGGTGAGCATGGTTGCCGACTCATTGCCTGGGAATGCAGAGTTTAAAAGGTGCAGCTCGGTGCCTGAAGCCTCCCCTTTTACATTTACCAAGGCTGAAGCAGGACCCCATCCTCCCTCCCTTTTAGGTGGTAAAATACCAGGTTTGGTCAACACCTACTGTGGGCATTACACTAGCCGCCCTTTTTTTAGGGGGTCTGGGAAGGCATTTTTCCCTTACCACCATATTAGCTTGGGTACTGTTGGGGGGGGGGGGGGTTGCCTTCCCCACAGTGGGTTTCAGGAAAGGCTCTATTCATGCATGGCATGGCATGACGGGAGGTAGGCCATATGTCACAATTCATTATTTAAGTGTAGGACAGGTGCAGGTAGTCCACAGGAAAGGTACACAGTGACCTAATAAATGGCTTGGAAAAGAACTTTAAAAGAGGTGTTCATTAAAGGAATGAACAGGGGGCAATTGGGGACTCCTATGATTGGTACAGCAGGGAGCCAACCCCCCATTCTTATAGCCCACCTTAACCCTCCTACCTGGATGGGGCGGAGACAGGGGGATGATAAGGTCCTGGCAATGGATTTGCTGGAGGGACATGGATGGAAAAAGAGGGGGAGCTGGTAAAAGCCCCCCAGGTAATTATGGAATAGACATGGAATTACCTGCACTATACACTTTTATCTGCCAGGTAGTCCCAGACATCTAATAATAAAATTACAGCTTGATTAAACCCATGTCAAATGTCTCCTGTCCTTCTTTTGGCAGAGCCAGACAATGTGTATATTTAGTGAATAAGGTTATTTGGGCTCCAGTGTGCCTGTGTAGTTAGTGCACACAGTTAGTGTTTTGTAAAGAGCAAAAGATAAAACAAACTTATAACAAGAAAGTGATTCTAAGGCTGAAGTTAGACAAAAATAAACAGAAAGCGCATACAGACAGGGCAGCAAGACCCCGAAGAAGAGACATAGCAAATTTAAATTAACCCAGTTATTTTATAACTTTCAAAAAGCATCATTTCCAGAGTTGCATCTTTCACCTTGGACTTGTTTTTCTATACATTACATCACATTTTGGCTTCTTAGGGTATTGTAAGGTCTGGCAGAATGTGTGTATCAGTGGGCAGAATTTGACCCAGTGAATGAAGCCAGCAGATGGAGGACTCTGGTAATTACTTAATTGCTCTGTCATGTCTGACCACCCGTTGGGAGGCACAACAGCAGCTTTCACAGTTATTAGTGTAATTGCTAACTGACATTTTTTTTGCATGCTTTTGTTTATCGTTTTGTTTCAGTGAAGTCTTATTCTTCCAAAATATCGTTTTTCCTCTCCTTCTCCCCAGTCTCCCTGTCCAATAATACATTTTTCTGCTGATGTGCTGCTCTTTTAATGTTACCTGTATATTTGGGGAATGATCCCTCATATCTCTAGATAACCATTAACCAAAGCACCATTGAATTTTGCTGATCCATGTTACTACATAAAAAACAGACGATAAAAGTAGTCAAGGGATAGGAAATGAAAAGTGCCTGTTAAGAAAATATGTGAAGCAATTTGCCTCTGAACTGTTTATTATACCCTGTAAAAATCCAAATGATGTCACTCAGAACCATTCCAGATGATATTAAAGTACCAAAGATTTGCAAGTGATCACAATATCGACTTCTCTAACCCTAACTGTACCACGGGGGTCCAAGAGATTTTGTACACTACTGCATACTAAAAGTCCCTGTGCTCCAGCAGAGAAATAAGACCATACATCTTGCAGACTCTATTCTCTCTTGTGAGTTTAGTTAATAACAAAGGAGAACTTTCTTTGGGTTTACCTGCCAGAGATGTGTTCCATATTTCAGTGAGTGGAATTTTTCTACCTCTCTCAGAAATGGTGGCTTCAAAAGGAATTACTTATCTCATTTCTTATTCATCACTCTCACCAAGACGTGTTAGAAGAAGCAAAATGTAAATCTCTTTATAACTAAATTAATCCAATTCTTCTTTTTCATTTCTCATCAGAATGACAAAGCTCTATTGTCAGCTGAACACACGTACCAAATGCTTGTCACTTGCGTGTGCTAAAAGAGCAAAGACTAAAAAGAGATAATTTCTTCTGACTAATACCTATCAAAGCAAGAGAGTACTTTTTCCTCAAACAAATGTGCCCGAGCAAATTATTGATTTGTTTGCTTTATATCCAATAAAAACCCATAGCATGAGTGGTATACAGTGCAAGAACTATCATTATGTATTTATGAATGCAAAATAGCCATGGTTCCTGTTTTGCCTTAATTTAATCTTTATAACAAAATGCACAAAGTTTATGGTCTTATAATGGCAGAATACTTGCCAAAATATTCCTATCAAAATGCTAATTTTGACCTTCCACCTAATATTAGCTATCAGCTTTTTCTCCTAAATTCCTTTGGGATGGACATACTTAATAAGAGGAGTAATATTCTTGGTAGATTATATTTGTTTTGTTTTATTTTTCTAGTCACTTGGCATTCAGAGAAGTGAAGTTTCTTGGAACCGAGAAAGAAACATTAGAGTTTATGATTACAAAATCCAGTATGAATAAATTAACCATTATTGTGCTCACAAGGGAAACAAATATTATACTCCTTATCGGCACTTGTCAGGTAATAAAAACAATATATCAAATAGTATACATTTATAAAGGTATTAGAAGCTCTTCCTATAAAATGACAGATAAGGTTTCCAATAACTTTCATATGTCTAGCAATACATTAGGATTTGCATGTCTATTCTCATCCTGTTTTAAACTCATCTTGGTGCTAGACTCTGGCTCTGGGAAGTGTAAATGCATGCACATAAAGGCTGGTCCATTCAGACGCACTCAGCATTGGCCTAATTTTGCTCCTATTGAAGTGAATGGTAAAACTGGCATTTACTTCAATAGGAGCAGAGTTTAAGTCAATCCCACTCAAAATGCCAGAGCCCGAGAGAGGAATGTGCTGTAGAAATATTCCACCCAGACTCCAGCTCCCCTCAACCAGACGCGAACATTCACTAGAATCATGGCCTGGAATCATGGCCTCATTGTGCTAGACATTGTACAAGCATATAGTAAGAGACAATCCCAGCTGTGAAAAACATACAATCTAAATAGACAAGAGAGGCATGGAGAAAGAGAAAAGAAGTAAACCTTGCATCCGGGCAAGCATTACTTCAGGAGTAGGATTGTTGCCATTTATACACGAGGTACAGAGAGTTTCTGTGACTTGTCCAAGGTCACACAGACATTACGTGTCAAAGCCAGGATTAGAAAAATCAGGTCTCGCTCACACTCCTGGTTCTGACCACTATACTCTGCTGCCTCTCTAATTTTCACCAGGGTGGAGGTGGGGAACTGGGACCAACCAAAATAGGGGCTCACAGTCACGTTTACTTTTGCAGAATTAGGACATGCTTGTTGTATGTACAAAGCCAAAAAGTGTCAGAATTTGGCCCAAAATGTTTAAAATATTAGTAAATTGATATTCACTCAGTTGTTATACTGGTGCTTGTAGCACCACTGTAGTGCTTAGTTACTCTCTCTATCTACTCTACTACTGATGCACATTTTATACAAATACTTTTTTTGTTGTGTGTGTGCACATTGCCTATAACAATTGGGCTGGGTCTTCTAGTTACAGCTACCAGACAATTAATAATAATAAATAGATCTCACTCATAGGAAAAGAAGGTTAAGCGCATACAACAGAATAGAATATACCTGTTAATCCTAATTTTCAGAGTCAAGTGCAAAAAGCATTTTACATTTTAAATCACATTAAAATAAAATTTGGGGTCAAATTGGGTGTATGTAGATCAGAGATGGTGTTGCATTTTTAATCTGTAATTAAATGATATGTGAACTAGGCTGCACTTCTTTCATATAATGAAAAGAAAAAGAACACATGATCTGTCTGCAATTTCAGATGGTTTTGTGGTAATCCCTGTAAAAGAAAAAGAAAAAAAGATTCTTTTTTTGGCAGTAAAACCATAAAGTAGATTAACCTCTTCTGGTTCTTAGAAAAGAATGATGGGAAATGGCGAAGATATTTAACCTTGAAAAATACTTGCTTAGTATTCAAAATGATCAATAATATTTATTCGTCAAATGTATAAATACTATACTTTTGTGTAAAAAAACAACAACAACCCACTATGCCTTTTACTTAAATAGGAATGTGTGCTGTCTAAAATCTGCTGAGAAGACGCACCAACCTGTGGCATGTTTGGGTGACCACTGAAATTCGATTTGACACGTTGGTCTAAGACTGCCCACCAAAAATAACTTCTCACCAGACTGTATATTTTCATATGACTTGGTGAAATTTGGATAATTCAACCATCACCCTAGCATAGAAAAGTATAGTATCACTTCTCTAGTATCCCAGAGTCATGGATGTAGGAAGAGGCAGGATTTGTCCCATGCCACTTTTTACCTGGGTGGAACAACATTGCCATTGCTTCCTATCCTCATTCCTGCTGTCATTGGAAGAGGCTCAACAGTTCCCTCTTCCAGGAGTCCCTGTTAAGATGATGGGGAAAGAGTGGCACAACAGATGAAACTGCATGCAGCCAGTAAGGGGAGCTCTAGTGCAGTCTGTGATGCTCCCCATCTCTCACCCAGACTAGCAGAGAAGGAGGGGTGCAGAGATCTGCCAGCTCCAGCCTCCACACATAGCAGAAGGGAGGCCAAAATGGTTATGGTGGCTCCTCCCTCATCCCCTGCATCAGCTACAGGATGGGAGAATGAATGTACAGATGGCAGTGAGGGAGCTGGACACTGGGTGGTACAGAGGGCATTTAGGGGAGTCCAATCTTAGGTGTGGTGTGGTACATACTTGTCTGATGTCACACATTTGATCTGAAATTCATAATTTTGTGGGATTTCTCAAGCTTACCTCCAAGATCTGACTCTTTCTGGGTAAAAGCAAAAGTGCATGCTACTATGCATAAGGGTTTCTGTTTAAGCTTTTTTCTTTTGTTTTGTTTTTCTTTTCCAAATAATGTAAATATGGATGTTCTCTTAGTAAACAAAATGCTTCTCATACTAAAATCCTGGCCTCTATGATGTCTTGTGGCAGTGAGTTCCACATATCATCAGTCAGGCAAAAAAAACTATTTCTTTTAATTAGTTTTATATTTGCTGCATTTCAGTTCCATTGAATGGCCTTTTTTCTGATAGTTTGAGAATGAGCAAATAGGAAAACCTGATCTAATTTCTTCAGGCTATTCATTATTTTCTTGTTCCTTCATTATTATTTTCCTTCATCTCTTCTCTAAGCTAAACAGTCCCAGTCTTTTCAATCTCCTTCAGATGTCTAACACTTTTGTCACTCCTCTCTGAACACTATTTCTGCTAGGTCTTTTTTGGAGATGGGGTACCAGAACTGAACACCATATCCAAGTGAGGGAGAACCATCAATTTGTATAACAGCAATACAATATTTTCCAGATTATTTTCTATTCCATTCTTTACACAAACTAACCATTTGTTTGTTTTTTGACCATTGAACAAAGCTGACTCCACCTATACCAAGTCTATTTTCTGAGTGGTTACAGTTAATTGAGAAATAAAACCCAGGAACACGTATGAGTGATTAAAATTATTCATACCAATGTCAATCACCTTGCATTTGTTAACCTTAAATTTCATCTGCAATTTCATTACTTTATTAAGTCACTCCAAAATTCCACAAGGTCGTTACAAGTATTGATTAACTTAAATAATTCTTCATCATCTGCAGATTTTGCCACCTGAGACTTCACCCTATTTCCCAGGTCATTAATAACTACATTAAAAAAATTAAAGGTGTCTATTTTCAGATTAATCTTGGAGAGATAAGCCAAGGCAGGTTGCACAGTGGACTTCTCTTTACTCTAACTCACTGATACATAGAGCTTTCACATGTCTGCTGCTCTTTGAATGGTCTTTAATGATTATCTCTTATAAACTCAAGATACAATTATATTATTCATCCACTATACTGCTCAATATATAACAAACATGTGCTGTACGCTCACTTAAAATAGCATAGAAAAAAATGGAATCTGCAATCTGAAGCAGTAACAAATCCTTTCAAGATCATTAAGTAACAGCTAGTTACTGCACACAGTTGCTCTCTGCATTCAGGAACTGTATATTTGTATTCAGTAAAACTTTCCCCCCAAAGTCTTATAATTGACAATAACCTTAAAAAATATAAAAAGCCACTAGAGATCTCAGGCTTCAAAATAATAATATGTGAACATGATGTCAGATTGTTCAACTAGTCACAAAGAAAAGCATTCAAAAGAGCCAGTCAGTATGACAACAACATGCATTTTCAAAACAAAAAATAATGACTTCCATGCCAGTGACAGGAGGTGATTCAACTAGCTGGCTGGCAGTAAAGGTTGTTTACCAGGTTCTGGATTCCTAATTGGGTGTCTAGCTTGCTAAGGAGCAGCTGGTCTTTAATTAGTTGAAAAATTATTACCACTAAAAGTTGTCGTAAAAAGAAAGAGAACAAAATAATTAAAATGTTAGAATCCATATGGTGAGACCCTTATTTTCACTTGTCAATAGCTGTTTTTCCTCTCCGCCCCACTCAGCATTAATAAGTCAAAACTGCCTATTTGCCAAATAATTTCTTTGCTTTTAATTTATATTCAAAGAAACAGGAAATCTGAAGAGTGTTCCAAAATGGAAGTGCGCTCAGAGACCAGCTCACAGTAGTGTAACGATTCCTTTTGACCATGAAATTATCGAAGTTGCTATTTTCTGTGGGTCGAAGGCAGGATTGATGAGTCACTCTTGTCAGCATACCTAATTATGGCAGGACATCACAATCCCCCTTTGGTTTGTTACCTATAAAGTAAAAGCAGATCATGTCTCTTAATATATTAAGCTTAGCAAACAGCAGCATTCATGAATGTGTTATATTAAATATGATCATAGCATAAATGCATATTAGAACACCTGTAACTGAAAATTTACAAGCAGCTGTGCTACAATTATATATCTTAATATATTATCTGCCTATATAATTTCTAAAGGCTTACAGATTCTTCCCAAGCTTAAGGAACATTTCACTTAGCTATATAAGGAACAAAGGGTTTATCTAAGAAGCTACCTGGTTACTGTAGAACAAGCCCAGTTGTATTTGTAAGATCTTTGCAACTTCTATCTTGTCCAACTATAGTTTTTAGGTGAAATATTTGAAGCACATTGCACTGTGATTTTTTTTTAACTATATTGGCACTGGCGGAAAAGCATTTAAGAGAAAAACAATGAACATCTTCCTTTGAGAAGTTTAAACATTACATGACTTTGGAATACTTAATTGAGTCCCCCTGAACTAACAGGTTCAAATCTTGGCAGGGTTATCTTGTCCATTCACCCTTTCAGGACAGGGTGTTTATTTTCAGAGCACACCTCCTGGAACAAGTTCCCTCTCTGCTCTGCTGGGCTGTGTCATAGGCCTAAAAAACTTTCATTAGGCTAGAGTTAAAATTGAGACCACATGATCAGTACCTTTAAGTTCAAATACTGACAAGAGTATGGGTGTTAAACAAAAGAAAACCCAAAGCAATGGATGCCCAAGAAATTAAGCTTAAAAGAAACTCAAATATTTGAAAGTATAGAAATACATAGTAACAACACCCAGATAACTTTCACTCTGCCCCTGTAGCACTGACTTGAGAAATAAGTCAACTCAAACAATATTTTCCATTCATAATAAAATAGTTGATATTTGGGAGTGACCAAGAACACTAGAATTATTTCATCTTAATTGAATAATGGTAAGTAAATGGTAGCCTTCTTCATGACTATACATAGGCCACAGAAGGGACACAGACTTTTACAAAATGTTCATTAAATAAGCAACTCACAATTATTCATTAGAATTTCATGTCTGCCTTATTTTTTTCCTAAAGTGCCTATCTACAGCTAAAAGCCAATATAACTGATGTCTCATCAATTATACAAATGTCAGTAAGTATTATTTGCTATTTGCATTTTCATAGTGCCTGCAAGCCAAGTCATGGACCAGAACTTCTTTTACTAGGCGCCGTACAACACAGAACAAAAAGACATCTTGAATAAAGTGCTAATCTCTCTCTCTCTCTCTCTCTCTCTATATATATATATACACACACCCACACACACGATATATATATAGAGAAAATAGATGTAAATTTCCTGTGTACAAGATCATAAAATTTACATGTAAAAGTAACAGTTACTGTGTTGACAAAGCATCAGTCTTTAAACTATACTCACACATACACATCTGTACAAGTTGTAAAAGTACAGTCTCTTCTCTAGTTTAATATTTCCGCATTCACTGGCTGCCACCTTTTTCAATTCTTTATGAGAAAAGAGGATGAAAAGAGGATGGAAGAGTTATAGTCGCTGGTGTATGAATACAGTGGCTTTTCCAAATGTTAGATATCCAAAGTTGAAGACTGTGAACTTCTTAAAGCTCAACGAGCATTATTTTATCAACCCATATTCACATAAGTAAGGATTTTCATCATCAGGCCCTCAGTGGTTTGAGCATTGGCCTGCTAAACCCAGGGTTGTGAGTTCAGTCCTTGAGGGGCCCACTTAGGGATCTGGGGCAAAATCAGTACTTGGTCCTGCTAGTGAAGGCAGGGGGCTGGACTCGATGACCTTTCAAGGTCCCTTCCAGTACAAAGGTGGTATAAAGCCTTGATCCTAGATGTAAAGTAGAATAGCTAGAGGTGTGCTTTGACTTACACTGACTTTTAATGGTTCCAAAGGCCACAGTAGCATCCAGGTCTGACTGCAGCTAAGGGTGTCCTGTAGCCAGTTTTTGACATTCCTCAGTAACTTACTTATACACCACTTCAATAGAAAAACTTGAGGCCCTGACCATGGCTCCACAATATATTTGAAATTAAATTTCTACTTTAGTCAGAGCTAGTTTTTTTTTAATAAAATATTATGATTATATTATGCATATACCCACATACTCACCCCCAATTTAAATAAGATTTTGCCTATCATTAAGGATGTACACCTCTACCCTGATATAACTGTGTCCTCAGGAGCCAAATAATCTTACCGCATTATAGGTGAAACCGCGTTATATTGAATTTGCTTTGATCTGCCGGAGTGTGCAGCCCCGCCCCCCCAGAGCACTGCTTTACTATGTTATATCCAAATTCGTGTTATATCGGGTCACTTTATATCGGGGTAGAGATGTATATTAGGGAGGGGAAAATGACACTGCAGTGGACTGACATTAAGATATCTGCATGAGTATGTATATTCTATAACACCAAGTAGAACTTACATTTGAAATATATTGTGACGCCACAGTCAGGCTCCTGTCATTTTCTTCTTTCTAATATATATCCTCAGTGATAGCTTCAATCTTGCTTAAATTATGGCCAAAATTAATGCATTTCGGCTTAAATATTCTTCTATTTTAATTTCCCTCTTTTGTTTTAATTATGTTGAAAAATAAATAATAAAAATGAGGCAGAGGGCTGCCAGAGTGTTCAGTGAACCCAGATTAAACCTTTATGTAATTTCTAGTAGCAGCTGGTAAAGAAAGAGATTGAAAAGGAAAGATGTTACAGAATCCTGATAAGCAGGCCCCATTCAACGGCAATGAGAATGAAAGAAGACCATATCTGATTTCCATGAAACAGATTGTATATTACAAGCAGTCCTGGGAAAAAGATTATTAAAAGGGTAACTGTTAAGAGACTGTTACGGTATCTTTGCATTTTATCTGAGTAAGGGTTAGGGTGCATTAACCCTTTTTATGAAAAAAGCATTAAAAGTTTCTCAAACGTAATCACCCTTTTTTCTTTATATAAGCTTGATTACCTACAAAAACAGGTTTTATTTCCTCAATCTTGACCATCAAATATGTTAACTTTAAAGGCATCATTCTGTACTGCCATATCAAACAGACCACAAAAAGGAAAAAGAGAAGCTCCCAATTCACAAATGCGACAGGAAAGTCTGGTTAGTAAATTAACTGTTTCATAATCTCAAAACTCATCCCTGCTTATAGATAGAAAACACCTTGTTTGCTGTATTACGAGCTCATCAGTATAATTACATTGATATACATTATCTTATTATTAATATTAAATTGTATATTTTATTTGTGTTCTCATCACATACTGTTGTAAGTGATGCAAACAGCAAAAGTTTTGCTCAGAAAGTGGGCAAGAAGGTCCTGTCCTTGCAAGCTAACTTTAGACATTAAAATCACAATTAAATTGGAACGATATATGAATAAGGAATACCACCCAATGTTATAAGAAGAAAACAATACATAGAGCCAAAGAGAAAACCCACACACACAATTTACATAAATTGAAAAGTCAATGGAATGTGAGTTTCTTTCAACAAAGTTAATATAGCAGATGTATGGTAAGCTGTTCACTAGCAACTAAATAAGCTAGCCTAATATTTCATATAAGTGCAAGACCAATTTGTGTGTTTAAGCATGAGTGTGTATGCACAAGTGTAAGTGTGACCATGTGAGTGAGGGAGAGAAAGTCAACAAGTAGCAAATTTTTCTAAGCCAAAATACACAAAGAGCTCAGATACTTGGAGCACTTTACCCTTTCAGTGTTAAAACTTGTATAGTGAAGGAAAGAGGATGAATCTACTACCTGACAAGCCCGCTTTTAAACAACCTATGTTTGGAGGCCACATATATTCAATCAAACAGGGATCTCCATATTTCCTCTTAAAGGAGGAGTAATACTCATTTTTTTCCTTCACTGAATCAACAGAATTTTCCATTAGCTCATTAGCTCCAGAAAACCAAACTCCTGGATCCTAGTAAAGTTTGGCTTTATCATATTGTAGGCAATGCAATGGGCAACTTGAAAATAAGAAGAAAAAAAAAGGATAAGACACTGAAAAGCACCCATGAAATAATTCTCTATTATTTATTAACTAGTTGACCTAGATGAATCATATGCAGACTTTGTTTAACTATATTTTATATTGTTCTTACTAGGGCCTCACTTTAGTACAGCACTTGAGTATGTGCTTCATTTCAATTGGTTAAATTCAAATGGTTAAAGACAAGCATTTGCTTTAGTGCGTGTTTGAATCAGGGTCTAGATCCTCTTCAGCAGCCTGTGCCTAAGCTTTTCCTGGAACAATTTAAGATGAGAGGGTAAATGCAACTGGGGAATGGTTCAACTAAATTACACTAGCTTGTAACAGCAGTATATGGAGTCATTATGCCAGCCAGGGATTGCAGGAGGATTGCACCAGAGGGAGGGGAAAAGATGAGATCAAGAAATAGCACTGATGGTGGTATAGTCCTGGTTACCCCCAAAATGAAGATCCTCCAGTTATTTCAGCTTTAAGCCCCCTTTTTATCACCAGGGCAGCACAAAGTGGTTTCAGCATAGCCTAGGTGTGGATTTATCTGTGTGCTACTTGAAAATTGCTATAATTCATCAGAATATTCTGGTTTATAAATAAACCTGTCTAGTCATTTGCTTTTTAGAATCTCTTCAGTGTTTCTGTTGATGTATGTTCCAACAGAGTTAGCTCTCAAGGACTTCCATCCCATCATGTTAATGCAAAGTTCTGAAACCAAGAACCTGAAGGGACAAAAGTAAACAACACATAATAGCTTGTTTACATTATTCAGCATGTGGTATATGAACAGAAAACATTTACAAGGTTCATTTTATATTCACATTAATTATGTGAAATTAGAGGCACTGAGAGTGGCCCATTAAGTGCTGATTAGACAATAATATCAGAATTTCTGGCAGCGCTGGTTATAAGGAACCTAAATTTACCTCCAAAGGGAAGAGAGTTCATTAAAATTTTAATTTGTTTTTCAACAGTTCAATTATAACATGCTTAATGTGCTGGACATTAACTTTCAGGGGCCTGAACAAAATTATAGGCCAGGCCAAAATTACCTTGCACTTTTTTGAAAATACAGTAGCAATTATTTTCTTTATTTGCTGTCAAGACTGTTAATGATCCACTTTGACCCAACACACTCTTTGTAAGTGGGTAAACTGACTTTGCCCCTTACTGAAACATAGTAGTTTTCTTGGTTAGCTCTCTCCCAGTTCAGAGAAAGGGGAAGGACCTAAAGGAGTCAGGATCATGGAATTGAAAGGTCCCCAGGGCCAGTGGGGAGAAGCCAGCACTCAAAGTCAGCCAGATTGACAAGGCGGGCAGGCCAATGAGGGTGATGAGCCCAGGACACATCCTCCGTGTGAGTTGGGGCTGCCAGGGTAGCATAAGTCATGAGAGGGAGAGTGCCTGAGATCTGAGCTGCAGAGAGTGCAGCAGCCACTCAGAGTCACGGAGTTAGAACAGCAGAGACCAGCCATGTTGACGCCGGTCAGCTAGGACCCAATTACAGTGGAGAGCCACAGGACAAGAACCAAAGTAGTGGAAGGTACGCCGTTCTGCAAGTAAATGAGAATGAGGTGGGGATTCTGGGCAGAGAGAGGGCCCAGAAGAGGGAGATGTCACCAGACAAGAGGGCCTTGAAGGTCGCACTCGGAGGTGGGGATGTGAACTTCAAACTGGAGAGGAGGGTCCTGCCACCTAGAGCCTGAGGGTGTGTAGCTATCACCAGAGCAGGTATCATCGCAGTACATCCAGGGTCTGGGAAGAAGGTCTGGGACAAGTGAGGAATAGATTGGAACTCAAGAAAATTCAGAGAGACTATTGTGTACAGTGTTCACAGTGCCCATCATGTGGGGTTCCTTGATCCTTTAACCTTTTTAATTTTTCCCTTGTTTGCAGTTGCTATTTTATAAAGTGTATGTGATTTAAACTCAATGTAGTGCTCACTGGGTCAGGGAAATGGCCAGTGAGTAGAGAGAATACCCCAGAGTGTGGACACCCTAGCCTGTGCTGAATAACCCACAATGGGACTGGGGGTTAAGCCTCCTAGGAATCCTGGGCCCAGCCTTATCAGGATTACAAGGACTCCACTGCATGGTGAAGAGTCCTTGAAGTCAGGCAGGTATCCAGGTAAAGGGAGTGGAGGCAGGGACTCAGATCCTTTGATCATCCGATTCCACCAGGGTAGAATAGAAAGTAGGAAAATTCCCCATGATACTGGGACCATTCCCCTGCTTAAAACAAGATAAATTAAGTTTCCTGCTTTCAAAGAGCCTGGAATGGATTTTGCTACTGAAGACAAAGAGGCCTTGTGTACATGGTGCAGCAAAGTGTGCCAGAGGAAGGGGATTTGTAAAGCACACTCATGTGCTGCACACTAACTGGCCCTTGTAGACCCTGCTGCAGTGCTCTAAGTAGTATCTAGTTTGTGTTAACTAAGTCATGACTATTTTAACAAGAACACGGTACCTTTTAAAGCACACCAGCAGGGTCTACAGGGGACAGTTGGAGCATAGTCCGTTATAGCTTTACATATCACATCTTTTGGCATGCTTTGCTGCACCATGTAGACAAGCCCAAAGTAACACACATATCAGAGGATACATGTGTTCAGCATAGACAAAAACCTAAAATGGTAGATCTCTGTCTATTTTCTTATAGTGCCACATGTACGGAAAACTGGACACATCATGGAAACAAAGTCCTTGTTGAGGTATCTGTATTATAGGTTAGTATCCAGTTAAATCCCTTAATTGCTTATGCATGCAACTCCTGTTAAATACATGTAGAGTATGAGCAGCTCCTGGATTTTGCTTCACATAATGTTCATGGCAAATTCTACTGTACATTTACCATTGTTTTGTAGTACTACATAAACAATTAACTCAAAGTGAGCTGCCTAAAAGAAAGGAATTTGTCATTTTTCAATAGTGTCCTCTGAGGGCAGGCAGGTGGGATTTACTCCTAGGTGTTCTTTTCATTAATGATACATCAGAGAAGGGAAAAGTGAGCAGCAATATCCAGAAAGCTGACAAGATTTATGAGAGCAGGTCACTTACTGTACCTCTGGAGGCAAACAGGGCATCTAGTCTGTCTTTAATTTTTATGACAGTAAAAAAAAAAAATAAAAACAACGCAGAAGTGCAAGTTGACAGAGGACAGAGAGGGTCAAAGGAGAGACTGATCATGGATATTAAGTGAAACATCACAGAAGTAGAACAAGTAAGTGGTAGTGGCCATTAAAAGCCATAAAAGATTTTGATAGTGGAGGCCGGGGTGGATGATTCAATAGATGCTTTATACTAAATTCCTCTTGGACATGATTTTGAGTTGTAGTCAAGGGGGACACTGCGTGCCTGCAGCAGCACCCTTTGCCCCAGCACCACAATCATAATCCCAGCCCAGTGTGGACGGAGAACCCAGCAGGGTGGGACTGGGGATGAGAGCTGGAGAGCAAGCCTGCCCTGCACTCACCCCACAGTGGTGACGCCTGTCCCACAGGGCTGGGCCTGGCTCCTTACTTCAGGCATTGCAACCTGGCACACAGGGTCACAGTGCAACTCAGGTTTGGCACCTTGGGTTTCATGATTTCAGTGGGTGCAAAGCCATGAGCTCCACATTAAAGCTACCCCTGGCTGCAGCAAACCCCAAATCCTGATGAAGTTGGTTGAAACTAAGTGGATGGGGGAGAAATGATAAGTGTAGCCTTTCCATGCTTCTTTCAAATCAAGAGGTCCTATTTATATTAAATGAAGTTTCCATTTTGTATTATGCTTTTAACAGGCAGAATTAAAGTAAAATAAGTCTGCTCAAAACAAACTGTACCTAAGGGAATGCTAACTGACATTAGTTTCATACCACCATCTTTTGACTTCAGGGTGCAGTAATGTCTACTAAAAAGCCAGCCATAATGATAATCACCCATGCTTTGACAAAATAGTAGACAGTCAAAGTGTGATTTTTTTATGCCTCTTTGGAGTCCAGACCTGGGTAAGACCGTAAGACAGACTCAAAGGTGAATTCACTCTTCCTTTGCAAGCATAGAGTGAGTTTTTCAGATAGTTTTTAACCATTCCTTCCTTAGCCAAGGGCTTTCGACCCATGTTATCCATAAATTGCAGAAAGTACAAGGTCAGATCAGGTCTAAGGTTGGGATTTTCAATATCACATAAAGGAGTTAGTTGTCCAACTCTCACTGAAAGTCCAATTTAAACTCCAAGTACAACTCTATTGACTCTCATAGGACTGCATGTACTTATATCAGTGGGAGATTTCTATTTTATTCTGGTTCTTATTTTGTACCCAGCACTATTGTATCCAAGTACCTTCCAAGGTTCAAAAACTAAATCAAGGGTCTGATCATAAATTCCATTCCCCCACTCCCTGCCCATGGGCAAATTGTGGGAGAAGTGCGAAAGAAATACTGAAACTCTGCCACTTGAGACACCATTCCTAATAGATTGTGTAGGTATTCAGAATATGACTCTAAAGAAAAGAAGGAGTGAACAGAGCAGAATAAGGACAGAGGACTTAAAAAAAGACTTCAACAAACTGGAGAGAATTGGTGAGTCCTGTGGGAAGAAAATCTAAGGGTAAAAGGAGTTCAGGAGAGCTGGAACTTTCCTCAAGAGACAGTATCAAAAGACAGAACAGCAAACTATCCCATTGTGAAGGAAAGATCGGAAGCACAGTAAAAGGTCAATAGGCTGCATCTGGAGCTCTTTAACGAAAACCAAAAAAGAAACCTAAAAATAGTGCAAACATGGGCAAATTGATAAGGATGAGTACAGAAGAATAGCATAAGCACGTAGGGATAAAATCAGAAAGGCTAAGGTACACAATGAGTAACACCAAGGAAGAGCTATAAAAAACAATAAGAAGTTCTATAAATCCAATAGGAGCAAGAAAAAGACAAAAGAAGTGTGGGCCCACCATTTTGCATGCAAGGAGAGCTAATCATCATCAACACCAAAAAGACTAAAAAGTGTCTAATGCCTATTTTGTTTCTGTTAAAAGGTTAATTGTGACCAGATGTTTAAACACAACTAATATTAATAACAAGGGGGAAGCCAGAATAGGGAAAGAACAGGTTAAAGGATATTTAGATAAGTTAGATGTATTCAAGTTAGCAGGGCCTGACAAAAGTCATCCTAGAGTACATAATGAATTAGCTGAAACCATCTCTGAACCATTAGCAATTATTTCCGAGAGCTCATGGAGGATGGGTGAGGTCCCAGATGACTGGAGAAGAGAAAGCATAGTACATATCTTTACAGAGAGGAACAAAGAGGACCCCAGGAAATACAGACCAGTCAGCTGAAGTTTGATACCTGGAAAGATTCTGGGACAAATTAACAATCAATTTGTAAGCACCTAGGACAATGGGGTGACAAGTAATACCAACATGGATTTCTCAAAAATAAATCATGCAAACCAACCTAATTTGCTTCTTTGATGGGTTACTGGTCTAGTGGTTGTGTTTTTAACTATTTGTTTATCCATCTTATAGTAATTTCATCTAGACCACGTTTCTCTAATTTATGAGAATGTCATGTGGGACTGTATCAAAAGCCTATATCAAGTCTGATATATATTAATTTTTGTAAGGCTTTTGATACAGTCCCACATGACATTCTCATAAATTAGAGAAACGTGGTCTAGATGAAATTACTATAAGATGGATAAACAAATAGTTAAAAGACCATGCACAATGAGTATTGTTTACTGTCAAATTGGGAGGACATTTCTAGTGGGATCCCTTGGGGTCAGTCCTGGGTCTGATACTATTCAAAATTTTCATTAACGACTTGGATAATGGAGTGGAGAATATGCTTTAAAAAACTGCAGAGGACCCCAAGCTGGGAGGAATTGCAAACAATTTGGAGGACAGAATGAAAATTCAAAAGGACAATTATCATCAAAGACTAGACAGGTGATAGCAAAGACATTGGTCACGTATACGACTAAACATGATGTCTAGAGACTAAACTTAACTAACAGGTTAACTTCCTGTTTAAAGAAGTTTATCTTATCCAAAGTCCTCTTCAGCCTTTTCAACCAAAGCTAGCCGAGACACCACTTTCATGAATGCAAACACACTGTCTGTTTACTTCCTAGGTACAGGATGCCAGGGTGCCTTCTTTGCCTTCTTGAAATACAATTGTCTTTACTCAGACAGGATATTCCCCCCATGACTTTTTTTTTCCTGTGTGCTCCTTTCCTGTTGAATTCACGTCTCTTCATTAACATTTGACTTTGTATTTCAATAGGCATCTACTGTATTCATTTACAATGTTTAATTTACACCCCAACAGAGAGCTAGGTGAACAAAAACCTCGTCTGAAAAAACAACTGTTTTTCACCTCTGCTGGTGATTAATACCTTGATACAGACTCCAAGAACATATTTTCCTGATATATACATAACTCTTTACATAGTATCTGTAACTACAATTCACAATTACATTAATAACACTGGCTTTCATTTGAGACCTCACATCACATTCTTTGGTGAACCAGAATATACATACCAGAATCAGGATATTCCTGTGACCCCCTTGTCAGCATTAATAGGTTCTTGCATCACAGTAAAGACATGTATTATCATGGTGAGGCCATCAGCCAGGTTCAGATGTATCTCCTAGGTAGAGAGAGTTTCTCACAGATAAGAGCCAAGCATCAGCAAAGAGTCATCACTACCATTTGAATTTAGAAGAAAGATGCAAGCCATTTTAAAGTACTTCCTTGGACTCCTGTCCCCACTTCCAAGTGAGAACTATCTCAAGATCAACAGTATCAAATATTGCAAATAGTTCCAAGAATAAAAGAATTTTAGTCTGGATGTCACTCTATGCTGTATTGTAGCTCCCTCCCTTCCCTACCTGTCACTTTGTCATTTTTATTTTAGAGAGGCAGGAGACTTGCTGACACTTGCATGAACTATAAGGTAAATTGACTTTGATCATTTCCCTTTTCTGGGCCTGGTGAGCCAACATCTTAGATATAGAAAAATGGTCAACTGCAAAAATTGGTTACTTACCTGTCTGTAACTGTGTTCTTTCAGATGTGAAGTAGACATGTATTCCATGTAGGTGTTCATATGCCCAGTGCACTGAAGCTGGAGAACTTTGCCTAGCAGTACCCCATAGGGGCGGTGCTTGTGCCCTGTTGCCCTAGCCCCTCCCCTGGCTATATACGTTTCTTCACACTGAACATGGAGAGTACAGACTCTAATGCAAGGGGATGTTGAGTGCGTTGTGAAATACATGTATGCATCATATCTTGGAGAAGAAGTTACAGTACAGATAAGTAACCATTTTTTCTTCAAGTAGATACAGCTGTGTAAGCAGTACTCACAGGAGGTGGGGCTCAGAGTCTATTTAAACAAGGATTGCAGGATTGCCTTCCCAAAGTTTGCATCTGATCTAGATTCAGTAGTAATGGCATAGTGGTTTGTAAACATATGTACCGAGCCCTGCAAATATTCGATATAGGAATATCACTTAGAATTGCCATCAATGTTACCAGGGGCCTCACAGAATGACCTCAGCCCTTTGAGAAAGCATACAACCTAGCTCAGATTGCATTATCATGATACTGGAAGTTATCTACCTGGAGAACATCTGTGAAGAGACTGCTTGGTCCTCCATTCAGTCCACAAATGAAACAAACAGGTAAGATGAAGAAAAGAAAGATTTAGTTCTATCCAGGTAAAAAGCTAAACATTGCCAGACATCCAATGTGTGACGATATTGCTCATCTAGAGTTGAATATGGCTTAGGGAAGAATGCTAGTAGATTTATAACTTGGTTCAAGTGAAACTGAGAAACTATTTTAGGTAAAAACTTAGGGTTCAGCCACGGGATTATTTTGTCTTTGGAAAATTGCATATAAGGAGGGTCTCCCATCAAAGCCTGCAACTCACACATTCTCCTTGCAGATGTTTTCTCTACAAGGACAGCAGTTTTCTGACATAGAAGGCAAAAAGAAGAAGTTGCCAGAGGCTCTAATGGATGTCCCATAAGAGCCATTAAGACAATATTATGGCCATGCTGGAACAATGAGAATGAATGTGGTATGATCCAATTTCAGCTTGAGATGGACCTATGGGATGATTGGAGTTGGAGGAAAAGCATACAGGAGAGTCAATTCCCAGCTCAGGTGAAAAGCAAAGCGTTGGTCAAGGAGCCCTGACTGAGACCCTCTTGAGAGCAGAACATTTCTTGTTTTCACTTGTGGAGAACAGGTCCATCATTGGGATGCCCCACACCATAAAGATGGACTGCAGGAAGCTGGGCTTCAGAGACCACTTGTGATTCAGGGAAAAATTTCTGCTGAGGCGATCTGGAGCCTAAGGTAAGTGATCAGCCACAGGGGTAAGGTTTTACCTGATGCAAAACTGCCAGAGCCTGATCGCATCCTGACACTGCATATTAGAGTGTGCTTTGCCCATCTGTTCACATAATGCCTTGTCATGGTACTGTCGGTAAGGATGTGTATCACTGAGTCCTTGGTGTGATCTCGAAAGGCCTGACAGGCATTGCAGATGGCATGAAGCTCCAGGACACTGATAAGCAGAGACTATTTCTGTTCCAACCACAGGAAGCCACATTTGAAGAGGACAAAGCACAAGCTGGTATATTAGACTACCTGGGTGCTTGCGGTCAAATGGCCTAGCATCCTAAGGTATACTTAGGCAGTGGTTGAGGCTGCAGTTCCAGACATAGGTAGCAAATCCCATGGAATCAGTCACTCAGCAGAAATGCTCTCAAATTCATAGAGTCTAGCAGGCTTCCAACCAACTTGATTCTTTGAGTTGGAACCAAAGTCAACTTCCCGCTGTTTAGGATGAGACCTGAATGATCAAAGCTTAGAATGAATTGAACACGAGCAAGGACTTTGTCTCTGGATTGGTCCTTCAGTATCCAATCATCCAGATATGGGAAAACAAATTCCTTCTTCCTGAGGTATTCTGTCATCACAATCATGCATTTGCTAAAAATCCACGGAGCAGAAAACGGACTAAAAGGGAGCATAGTGTATGGATTGTGCTGGTCTGCCACAACAAACCGGAGAAGCCTCCTGTGGCTCCAGAGAATTGCTGTGCGGAAATAAGCATCCTGTAGATCCAGTGCAGCAAACCAGTCATTGTGATTTAACGCAGGGAGAATAGTTGCTAGGGTGACTATATAGAACCTCATGTATCTGACAGATCTGTTGAGATAATGGAAGTCAAGGATAGGCCTCATCCCTCCCCCTTGGGCTTGGGAACCAGGAAATACCAGGAGTAGAACCCATCCCTGATGCTTCAGGGGAAACCTCCTCTACAGCTTTCAAAGCCAGTAGAGACTGAACCTGCTTAAAAAGCAGTATATCATGACAGGGGTCCATGAAGAGTGGCAGAGTAAGGAGGTGGGGAGGAGGAAGAATGGAGAGGAACTGTAGAGCATAACTGAATCTGACAGTGCTTAGGACCCAGCTGACCACTGTAATTAAGTCCCCAACACTGTGAAAAGGAGCCAGCCTGTCCTCCAAGAGGGAGAATGGAGATGGAGAGGTTATCACTGGATCATTGCCCAAGACAGACAAGTCAAAATGGGTGCTTGCTGGATGCTGTGGTAGGACAAGCCAGCTGGCTAAATCCAGAATCAGAGGGCCTTCATCTCTGTGATTTAGGATCCTTCCTAGGCTAGTCCTGCTGCCTTACGGGAAAGGAAGACTAGCCAAAGAAATACTGTAGGCAGTATTGGTGTTGCCTGCTATAGTGGCATCTCTTTACAGCTGGAGTATAAACTTCCAAAATAGCTCAGGAATCCTTAAAAGAGTGCAGGATCTTGTCAGTCTTTTTCCAAAAACAAAACCTGACCATCAAAAGGTAAGTCCTCAATGGTCTGCTGTACTCTGGGTGCAATGCTCAAATTCTGCAGTTGAATTGTGCAGTTCGTGATCAGAGTGGATGCCAGAATTCTGACAGAGGCATATGCTGTGTCCAGAGCTGACAGTAACAAAGTCTTGGCTACCATACAGCCTTCTGTAATGAATGCCTTAACCTCTTCCCTGGAGGTGTCTGGCACTTGTCAGCAAACTTAGCCATGGAAGCTCAAAAAGTCATATTTAGCAAGTAATGCCTGCTGGTTCACAATGCACAGCTGCAAGGAAGAGGAGGTAGAAATCTTCCTCCTCATAAATTCCATCCTCTTGGAGTCTTTAGGAGTAGATTTACATCTTTCCTTTTATACCCTGCAATTTGCTGCAGTTACAAGGAATTAGGGGCCATATGGGCGTAGAAACCCTGACAAACCGTGCCTGGGGACAAAGTACCACTTCTCCACAGAATTTGTTGTGGGAGGCAACAAAGTAGTATTCCAGCGGGCCTTTGCAGGCTCCAAAAAGCCTCATTTACCAGAAGGGCTACTTTTCCTGGAACGGATGATTGGAGAACATCCAACAGTTTAGGTACATTCTCCTGTATAAATTCAGCTTCTATGCCTAAGGCAATTGCCATATGCCTTAAAGTCCTCAGGCAGTGAGGGAGCGGAAGAACCCAACATAGTAATTCTCCAGAGAGGATGAAGAAGTGATTTACTGCACCAATGGTGGGTCCTGTTCTTGAATCACAGGATCCAGTTGGGATGACCTTGGAGGTCCAGAGGGAATGGGCTCTGTGGTCACTTATAGATGAGATGGTTTGGGAATGGCTACCGTGAACTGGACTAGTGATCTCACTCTTCAGCAGGCCAAAGAATGGGACCTCAACAATGAGGCGTATCCCAAGGATTCCAAGGAGGCCACTGGGAAAATGGATATGGCATTTGTGGCTAGTAAGTACCGGGCCAAGAACTCCATCCCAGCTGTGGGAATGATGTTGATCTTAGTTCCGAGGGTAATCTGGGAATGGGCTCTAGCATCTATGAGGTGATGATGAAGGAAAGGTTGACACCAACCTGGATCTTGAGGAGTCCCAGAAATTCTCTGGTTTCAACAGGGAGCCAGCCCAAATAGGGTGGACAAATGAACAGATTCACCCAAAGCCCCAAATGGGGGTGGCATTGGTGCTGAAGAGACGAATAGGGAACAAGCACTGGTGGTACCAAGTGAAACATATTCCCACCCAGTACTGGAAAAGGCACTGGCAGTGAGGCCAATGGCAGCACCAAACTCGATGATGGGATCTCCTGCCAGGGCAATGATGGTACCAGGGGTGCACCAGCAACAATGGGGCTTTTGCTTGCAGGCATAACATTGGACTCAATTCCAGGATCTGGGACCTGCATGGTGTGAGCTGAAGAACCAAGCAGCATTATGACACCACCAAGGGCACAATGGAGATAGAAGCTATAGGATCCCAGAGACTGAGAGAAAAAGCAGATCTGATACGTCACCTGATACACCTGGAGACAGCGTTGGTGCTGATGTCATCGGTACTGGTCTGAACAGATGCCTCATGGCAACAACTGAAGTCAGTGGTACAGGCTTTCACTGATCTCAGCACAGTACCGGGCAGCAGTTGGACCTGCTCCATTCTGTGTGCTGGAAGGAGTATGGGGCCAGTCAGCAGATGAGGAAGAGTCTCCTCAAGCCCTCTTCCTTGCTGCACCTGAGGAGAGAACGGGATTCCTCTTCCTCTTGGGGAAATGCCAGAGCAGCATCACTTGCCAGTTCCAAAGGTGACTACTGATCAGACAGGGGGGCTCAGTACAAAGTGGGCCTCATAGCCTGCTCCAGAAGGTGCTGCTTCAGCCACAAATCTCTCACGGAGTCCTCTTTTTGAATGACTTACAGATGGAGCACCATTCCTTAATATGTGCCTCACCGAGACACAAGAACCTCGTGTGGGAATCACTATTGGGGATTACTCCCACACACGATGAACAATGCTTGAACCTTGGTGAGGGCATCACACAGGGCTGCCAACTAACACTACACTAAACTAAACCAAAGGTAGTACTAATTATTACTTAGAGGTAAAACTCTCAGAAAACTGAGCCTGAACTCATGAAGTGACAACATCATACAGAGCTCCAACTCTAGCTGTGGGCAGGGAGATAGAACTGAGGGGGTGGGGGGTCACTGCCCTTGTGTAGCCAGAGGAGGAGCTAAGGCCAGAGGGTGCAAGTGCCACCCCTACAAGTACTGCTAGCTAGGCAAAGTTGTCTGGCTTCAGTGCGCTGAGCTCGCACACACCTACGTGGAATACACGACTGCATCTACTCAAAGAAGATATATTGTGCAAGAGGAGGCTTGTCCAGACAGTCCCATGAAGTGGAGGAATTTTGTTTTAGAAATTTAGGAATAATTTCTTGATGCATGTTTAGAACACGACGGAACACCTTTTTCCTGCACCAATCTTGAGATGCAACAAAGATTGCCTCAAACGCTTGGTAAAAAGCAGCAGATCACATGAATGCTGTCACTCACCATGCATGTCTATTGTTGAGCAAATTTTGTGCTTCCCAACCATGTTTTCATGGGAAAACTGAGCTAAGAATTTTATCTCTGAGCTCATTGTTATGCATTTATAAACAAACCATGTGCTTGGTGCAGTACAAGGTAACTAAAATCTATATCTGCTCTGATTTATCAATATGCCAGTACATGGCAATGCAACCAGCCATCCTGGGTGCTCATGTCAGTGTCCTATGTGAATGCACCATTGACCAATTAATGAAGACTTTTTTGTAATGCTAATAAAAATGAAATTTCTTAATTGTGTCATTATATGCTGACCTGGCTGCATTCTACAGAAGTTAAGGATAGTAAAATGTCAGCAGAAAACTATCCTCCCCATTCCAACCCAAAATAGCTCCATGTGAGCTATTAAAAAAAGCAGAAATATTCCCAAAGGCTCATCTGGAGACAGATTAACAAGTTAACTACAAAAACTTCAAGCTGCTGGTACATAGTATCTTACTATTGGCCACATTCTAAATTGGGATTTTCAAAGGAGTAAAAGTATCCAACTTCCACTAAATTTCAATTGGATTTTTGGTCCAGATTATCAAAAATATTTAGGTACCTTTGAGAATCTGGGTCTTTGTGGCCAACTCTTTGAAAATCCCAGTTCTAGATTCTATAAGGTTACATATGTGTAGTTAAGGAAGCCAGTCAAACACTGAAACAATGGCTAATTATTTATTTAGTGATTGACAGGAAAAATATGTTGAATAATAGTCACAAATTATGTATTCATCCAGATCTACTATTTAAAGAGAACTAAGGAAGCTAATGCTGATGTGATGAGAATAGCTTGTGCAGGCATATAGCCCTTGTATAAAACTAAATCTCAAAATGAAAGCAATTTGAAATATAAAGTAGCTTTTCCACAACATTTAGAACTCAAAGATAAACTGCTTCAACTATAGTCCAGTTTCAAAACAGGAAAGTTACCATAATTGACTTGTTCATAAGAAAAATAAAAACATGTCTGTTTTTAGTCTAGCAGAGAAGTGGAGATAATAAATTTTATCCTAAATAAAAATTTGTTTTTATTTTGGAGACCAATGAACATTAAGTGACTCACTCTTGGGAAAGGGCTTTATTTTCCTATTAGCTCTTTATATTTAAAACTGATGATGTCTTTTTGAGAGCTTTTACCCAGAATAGTCCAAACCAGCTTCCTCAAAAGTCATTTTGTTTGTCCAGATTTTTGATATTTTGGGTGATTCACTAGACCAACAGTCTGTGATACTGAAAATACCTAATATTGGTAGCTTACGCGGGACACTTCCAAGTTAACACCCACTAAACAATGACAATTCTTCACACATAATTAGACTGAGTTGCATGGTTTCAAGGTAGGCCTCAAACCTAATCAATCATTGGAACAATTTACTAAGGGTCATGGTGGGTTCTCCATCCCTAGCAATTTTTAAATGATGTTCTCTAGTTCAAAAGGAACGTAAGGAGTCAGAGACTAGAACCCACGTGTACCGAACTTGGGACAGCTGATGTTCCCATAGTGCCACCAGAGGCCTTGCAGACCTGTAGTCTAGGACAGTGGTCTCTAAAGTGGGGTGCATACATCCCAGGGGGTGCGCAAGAGGATCCTTCGGGGTGCACAGCAGGAGGAGCACCGCCGGAGCAGCGCCGCTTTTATTTCCCCCCCTTTGGCAGTTCGGCCAGGAGTCCGAGCAGCTTTTTTTTTTTTTGCTTCAACAGTTCGTCCGGGAGCAGGGGGTGTGTGCTCAAAAATTTTTTACTGATGGGGTGTGTGATCAAAAAAGTTTGGAAACCACTGGTCTAGGAGCACATTGGAGAGTAAATGCCACAGCAAGTACTGTCCAATAGATACAGAATGACAGCACCCTGCGGTCCTCTGATTGGCCAAGCATCCTATTTAACCCTGGAGGGTGCCCAAGGAAGTTGTCTGGGTAACCACACAGACTTCAGGCTTGGGGCAAGTCCAGAGCTCACCTTGTCTCCTGGTCTCCGAATCAGCCTGACTTTGCCCCTGATGGTTGCTTATTCAGCCTGGCTCTAGCAATTCCTCCAACCCCTGCTGACTGACTGCCATCCCTGACATGTGGACCCCAGCCCAGCTGTGACCACTAGGCCACACCACCTACACTCCAGTCGCTTACAAGCAAATATCTATGACCTGTGTTATACAGGAAATCAGATTAGATGATCAATCACAGTGGTCCCCTTCAGGTCTTCCAATCTATGTAAAAAGCTGATCTGGCCAAAGAGACTAGAGGGAGAAGCTGCAAGGTGGAGTGATTTTTTTTTTTTTTTTTAAATACTTAAGAATCAAAAGCAAGGCTGAGTTGGCTTGCCAGCTCAGTCAATAAGCCACATTCCAGAATCTCCAAGACTACGAACCTCAGAGAAGTCATGACTAGGGCTGTCAAGTGATTAAAAAAATTGTGACTAATGATGTGAATAAAAACAATCACGATTAATCGCACTGTTATACAATAACAGAATACCAATTATTTAAATATTTTGGATGTTTTCTACATTTTCTAATATATTGATTTCAATTACAACACAGAATACAAAGTGTGCAGTGCTTACTTTATATTTATTTTTATTACAAATATTTGTAAAAAACAAAAAATAATATTTTTCAATTCACCTAATAGAAGTATTGTAGTGTAATCTCTATCATGAAAGTTCAACTTACAAATATAGAATTATGTACAAAAAATAACTGCACTCAGAAACAAAACAATGTAAAACTTTAGAGCCTACAAGTCCACTCAGTTCTACTTCTTGTTCAGCCAATTGCTCAAACAAGTTTGTTTACATTTGCAGGAGATAATGATTCACACTTCTTTTTTACAATGTCACCTGAAAGTGAGAACAATCAATCGCATGGCACAGTTGTAGCTGGTGTCACAAGATAATTATGTGCCAAATGCGCTAAAGATTCATATGTCCCTTCATGCTTCAACCACAATTCCAGAAGACATGCGTGTACGCTGATGGTGGGTTCTGCTCGATAATGATACAAAGCAGTGAGGACCCATGCATGTTCATTTTCATCATCTGAGTCAGAAGCCACCAGCAGAAGGTTGATTTTCTTTTTTGATGGTTCAGGTTCTGTAGTTTCTGCATCAGTGTTGCTCTTTTAAGACTTCTGAAAGCATGTGCCACAACTCACCCCTCTCACTTTTGGAAGGCACTTCAGATTCTTAAACCTTGGGTCGAGTGCTGTAACTATCTTTAGAAATCTCACATTGGTACCTTCTTTGCATTTTGGCAAAGCTGCGGTGAAAGTGTTCATAAAACCAACGTGTGCTGGGTCATCATCATCCAAGACTGCTATAACATGAAATATATGGCAGAATGCGCGTAAAACAGAGCAGCAGGTATATAATTCTTCCCCAAGGAGTTGAGTCACAAATTTACTTAATGCATTATTTTTTAAATGAGCATCATCAGCATGGAAGCAAGTCTGCTGAAATGGTGGCCGAAGCATGAAGGGGCATACGAATGTTTAGCATATCTGGCATGTAAATACACCTCTACCTCGATAGAACGCTGTCCTTGGGAGCCAAAAAATCTTACTGCTTTATAGGTGAAACCGTGTTATAATCGAACTTGCTTTGAGCTGCCAGAGTGCGCAGCCCTGCCCCCCCCGGAGCACTGCTTTACCATGTTATATCAGAATTTGTGTTATATTGGGTCGCGTTATATCGAGGTAGAGGTGTACCTTGCAATGCTGGCTACAAAAGTGCCACGCAAATGCTGGTTCTTACTTTCAGGTGACGTTGTAAATAAGAAGCAGGCAGCATTATCTCCTGTAAACAAACTTGTGTGTCCTAGCGATTGGCAGAATAAGAGTGGACTTGTAGGCTCTAAAGTTTTACATTGTTTTGTTTTTGAGTACAGTTATGTACCAAAAATAAATAAATAAATAAAAATCTACATTTGTAAGTTGCACTTTCACGATAAAGAGATTGCACTACAGTACTTGTATGAGGTGAATTGAAAAGTACTATTTCTTTTGTTTATAATTTTTACAGTACAAATATTTGTAATAAAAGATAATATAAAGTGAGCACTGTACAATTTGTATTCTGTGTTGTAATTTAAATGTATATTTGAAAATGTAGGAAAACATCCAAAATATTTAACAAATTTCAATTGGTATTCCATTATTAAACTGTGCAATTAGTTTTTTAAATCATGATTAATTTTTTTGAGTTAACCATGTGAGTTAACTGTGAATAATTGACAGCCCTAATCATGACATTGATAAATAGGCCACGCCAGCCTTAACCAGTCTATCCCAGCACTCATAGCTGGTCCATAAGCAAGAAATGCTGTGCCAATAGACCTATAACTGTCTGGTTTCTTCTCTCTAGTTCTACAGCCTGTGCTCAAGAGTCTAGAAGACTACAAGAGTTGAAGAGTTCATAAACACCCTACCATTTAGTTATCACATTTTTCCCTTTTCTATATTTCGTCTTTTGTTTTTATTAGGTGGGAGATATCCCAGCCTTACTATATTTTATTTTTTGGGACATGTGAAAGTGTGGCTGTGCGTATAAGTACCCACAGCACCCACATAGGGAAGGCACTAGTAAGAAAAGTTGCCCAGGTTGAGACAATTTGTAGGGTTACTTAAAAGACCCTCACATTAAAATATGTTCTGCATTTAAGTCCTGAAAGGACTTGAAATTGTCATCTGTAATTTCTGGAAGAATTGCTAAATATCTACTTATCAGAGTATCCTGTTAAAGTCTGTATTATAATATCACTATTGGAGGGAGGGAAAACAATTAGCTACCTAAGAATTGAAGTCTAAGAAGATTTAAGCATCTAAATGAAAGCAGCCTGAGTTTCTGAGGGACAGAACACCTAAAGCTTTCATTGGCCCCTATCTACCAACGAGGTCAATGAGTCTGTCAAAATGCTTAAAGTTATGCACATGGTGAAATACGTAACTGAACTGGGACCATTAAACAGATGAGACTAGTCAGACAGTGAAACCCGATACTTGGTAGGATGTGGTCCTTAGATGCTTTTATTGAGTGCAAAGTAGTATATTTATTTTATCTAGAACACTCAATCTTCCATGAATTAAAAAAATTTCAGATGCAATCATTTATTTATTGTTTCTTAAAGCTGGAGAGACACCACACTAAAAATACAGACTGAGCAAGCCCAAGATATTTTATATCGTAATGGATTTGAATAATTAAAATGGATAGCCTGAGCATGCAAATAGCCTGCAAAGAGAAAATAAACAGCAAAAAAAGTTCAGTGCAGGACACCCAAGTGAAGATTGTTAAGCTATTGCAAAATTTAAATATGCACATATAAAGAAGAACTACTCAAACACCAACATCATTAGCTTTTAATTAGTATGTATTGGAAATGAAGATAGGAAAGAAAATGACTAGTTATTAAATCTATTCATATATATAGATGGAAAACCTCAAATGTATTCTAAATTGGTAGTTCCACAGTAGGCTGTAGTACCAGATAAATCAATACTAACTGAGTTCTAAAAGAAAAAAAAAGGATTACTATTCATATAACCAAGGTATAATTTGCAAGGGAATGAATTCTGTAATACCAGGAACAGCACATATTATAAGATCAGCCATGAACTGAAGTAAATCGTATAGCATAGAACATTTTTCTGATCTCAATGAAGAAAATGGTGTAAATTTTTAATGGTGAGAGTAACTAACCATTGGGACAATTTACCAACGGTTGTGGTGGATTCTCCATCACTGACAAGTTTTAAATCAAGGTAGGATTTTTTCTAAAAAAATATGCTCTAGGAATTATTTTGGGGAAGTTCTATGACCTGTGCTATATAGGAGGTCAGACTAGATGATCACAGTGGTTCTTCCTGGTCTTAGAATCTATGAATATAAATATGCATTTCCATAATAATTCCAGAAGGATTTATAAAGTAATTAAGATATGCAACACTAAGTGTATTGAGAAGGCTGCTCTCCATATTACAACATACCTTCCGACATAGTCTTCATTTTCACTTCCTGGAAATGTAAGTTTGGTGATTATTCCTAGGAAAGAACAGCATCTAGCTAACTCTTCAGTGGCTCTTTTAACGGATGAGCTAAAAGTATAAAAAGACTATGGGGGGATATGATAGAGGTATATAAAATCATGAGTGATGTAGAGAAAGTAAATAAGGAAAAGTTATTTACTTGTTCCCATAATACAAGAACTAGGGGCCACCAAATGAAATTAATGGGCAACAGGTTTAAAACAAATAAAAGGAAGTTCTTCTTCACACAGTGCACAGTCAACCTGTGGAACTCCTTGCCTGAGGAGGCTGTGAAGGCTAGGACTATAACAGCATTTAAAAGAGAACTGGATAAATTCATGGAGGTTAAGTCTGTTAATGGATATTAGCCAGAAGGGGTAAGGAAGGGTGTCCCTAGCCTCTGTTTGACAGAGGGTGGAGATGGATGGACTTGAACTGTTGGGTTCACTCCCTCTGGGGCACCTGGCCAAATTGGCCACTGTCGATAGACAGGATACTGGGCTAGATGGACTTTTGGTCTGACCCAGTACGGTCATTCTTATGTTCTTATGTTCCTATGTTCTTATTTTAAAAACTTCTCAGTAGAGCTTGAAAATGCACAGAGAACTGACATTGTGTGGATAAACAGTATTGATATTTATTGGCTTTTCTAACTAGGGAGGCTGGAGGAATCTAATATAATAAAGGACCTGAGATTTACTAATTCCTAAATTTTAATCCCAGCTCTGACACTGTTATGATTTGTGCAAACCATTTATTTTAGTTGTGCCTTTCTTTCCTCATCTGTGAGGTGGGGATAACTAATCTTGACCAGAGCTCAGAGGTACTGCAAGGATTAGTAGCAACGGTATGGAGATATGCGTAGAAATAATTGCTACAACAATTATCACTGGCTTGATGATTTTTTTCCTGAAGAGATTACACAACACAATTTAAAGAAAATATTTATTCTCTGGAAATTAGTTTCCTTCCCATTCCAGAATAGATGACATACAAAACACAGCAGCCATTATGACACTATTACAGATGACACACATTTATTCTTCAGTTCTTAGACCAGTCTCAGTGCTTAGTGCAATACTGATTGAACATCAGGTAATAATTTGAATCGAAATCAGAGACTCACAGGTAATGAATTTTAAATGAATTTAATCACACTTCCATTTTATTACAGAAGTTGTGTTTAAGTTAAACAGTGCCATGGTTCAAACAATATGTATTACACATGTAGAAAACACTGAAAGATTATTTATACTTTAGGTGAAATATTTTCACTGATAACTCAGTAGCCATAAATTCAGGTATTTTAACCACAATTGAAAAGTAAACAATATTTAGTTTGAATTTTTTTCAAGTAAGCAATTTTTTTCTTTACATTTTTCGTACCCTTTGCAGCAACTGTGCCTCAGACAGACAGTATAAGCACTTTGCTGAAATATCCTCCTTTCCACAAAGATAAGTCCTGATTAAGGAAAACATTTAATAATGTATTTCACATTCAGCACTCTCTTAAGTAAATGGGACTTAAGCCCATGCTACAAATTAAGACTAACAACATAATCAAAAGTGCACTGGGGAAAATTAAAAAAAAATTACAAACTTGCTCTTAGATTTTACAGTTGATCGAACAGAATAAGTGCAAAGTGAATGACAGAGGAACCCTTACTACTGCTACATTCTAGCAAACTATTACAAACAAAACATTATAAAAACCATTAAATCATAGGTTTTCTGTCCTTCCTTTCAGAACATACAGATTACCAAGACACTTGTATTCAGATGGCAGCTTTCTCTTTCAGAATTAACTTCCTCCAGACTGATATGTTCAGTGCTAACCACCATGAGACGTAACTGTGACATCACAATGACAGTTATGACATCCATTCATATCAGAAAATAGGAACAAGCTAATTACAGAGGACACTGCTTCTGTTCGCACAGAAATATGGCAACAGGAAAAATCAGAAAATATGCTTGTTAATTAAATAAGGCCAATATTACACTTTATAAAGCTTGATGAAATATGGCAGTTTCCCTTCCCTCCACAATATTAATGAATTTAGTGCTCCTGAAGGGTACTAGATTGGTAGAGCCTGAAGCCTCTCATTATCCTCAGAAGAGCTATAGCACAAATTGCAGCCTCAATCAATGTCTTGCTCCATCTTGATCTGGTGGGACCACCTCTAAGGGTGAAAGGACAATTTTGTCTCCATGCTCATTTCATTCCTGGCCATTCTGTGACAGGATGAATTAGAGACAGTCTGATGGGTGGTTTTGTGATTGGGCCATCTGTTCATAAGGAAATTAATTTTGCATGTGATTACTGAATCGCCATCAGATAACAACTTTGTCACTAGCAAGCTAGTCACATCCAAAAGAGGGATCTAAAGATGAAAGTTCTTCCTCACATTCCTGATTATATGAGCTAGCCAGTCCCCTGGATACACTTTCGTTAAATTAATTTCAACCTGTTTAGCAGAGAGAAGATCCTGCAAGATGTCATCAGATTAGATCATATGTTACTTATTCTTATATATTATTAGACAACCACAGTATGTATGTGCACTTTGGTCTCTTTTTACAAGAAGATTTCTCCCGTACTTAGAAAAGGGTTCTGGACATACAGAGCATAAGCAAACTGTACTTAACATTTAAACCGTCTTTTTTAATTTTAATTTAATAACTCTGGTTAGAACACTAACAAAGTCTGCATTCAAAATGATGGGTGAAATCCTGGCCCCACTGAAGTCAATAGCAAAACTCCCACTGGCTTCAAATTCCAGGATTTCATACCAGGAATTTTATACACGTAAAGGTCTCTGTTTAATCTTAAATTATGTCATATTACCAGCACATACATAATTGTCATTTAAAAATCAGCAGCTGTATATAAACACATTTCACAGTCTCTACACTGTACAAAGCGTACACGCACTTTAACAAACAAGCTATTTATTGCCTGGAATAATCAGGTTTTTTGTCATCTGTCTCTTACAAATTCAGCTTTAGGTTTCTTCGTTGAGGGTTCTGTTTTTCTGCAGAACTGTATTTAGTTCCTGAATAACATTTGGTGGCAACTTGTCAGATTCCAAATTAGATTTGTTTGTTTTGTTCTCATGTTTCTTCAGTGTCCTTGATTCTTTATAGGGACTTTGGTGTAAGTCAGCAATGTCAGCACCTGTGTCCTCAACACAGATCAAGCTTCGATGTTTTTTCACATGGTTTTTCATTTTCTCCTCCTTGCGCCCTAGACATTGTGCCACGATATGTGCTCTTTCTTTTAAATTCTTTTTTTCTTCCGCAATGTCATTTTCATCTTGTTCACTGAATGTCAGCTTTCCAGCTTTAATATGCTGAATAAAGTCAAGAAATCAGAAACAGAATGGTTCAAATTAACACAATATTCAATAATATTGAGATTGTGAGTTTTGCTCATTACTTTACATAACAGCTTACAAGAAAAATCAATTTTGCCGAAGAGCTGGGGCAGCAAAGCTAATAGTTCTGGCCCCAGTAATGGTGTAGGAAGGCATGGCCAGGTCCGACTCAGCATGCACACAGCTCCAAGAAGTGAAGCTGCTCCCACTGTGCCAGCCAGGGACTGAGCGCATGGCCAGGCACCATAGCAGCAGCACTCCCTCAGACTCAGCCCCTCCCCGCATCCTGACTAGACAGACCCCTCTTTGCACACAGCCCCTAGCTACCTCCTGCCTGCATCCTGAATTACACCCCTGATGGCACCCTGAGCTACCCCGGTCTCTGCACACAGCCCCTAGCAACCCCCATCTGCACCCTGAACTACACCGCTGCCTGCACACAGCCCCTAGTTACCCCTTGCCTGCACCCTGAGCTGGCTAAAAGGCTGAAAAGTGAAGATGAGATCAGGTTGGGCCTCACTAACATATATCCCCAGCTGGAAAAACTGCAAGGAGAAGCAGACACATCCATCCCATTAAGAAGATTCCTTGTCTGGAAGTTATTCTATATTTTATTACAAAATTTGATCCTTTTCTAATTAGTTGAGAATAGGATTGGGTCTTTACTTACACAGCAGAGAAACATTTTACACTAAAAAAACTGAACACAATATAATGTTCAAAGTTGGAGACAACCATTTTGTTGCTCTTGAAAAATGTATTCCAGTTCCCTAACTGGGCAAAAGGGAGGGAAAAGGAACAAAATACATATAAGTGAAGTGAGCTCCCATCTCCAGCATTCTTTATCTACCGAAGTAGTCTCTACTCACTTCTTAAATTTCAGCTGAATCAACATTCACACAATATTTAAAAGAATAATATTATTTTGTCATTACATTTGGGCAAAATAAACCAATGACATTTTAAAATAGATTTTTTTTCCTAAGAAAAAACGGAGAGTTAAGGTTGCTGATAGTGTAGTTCTCATTCATTAAGAGTGAAATTCACCCAGGAGCAACTGAGCTGTTGATGCTAGTGGAATTTTGGTGTTCTGATACCTGGGGGAAGGTCAGCTTTAGAATGACCAAGCATGGGGACTTCATACCCCTGCATGTGCTAAAACTGGCTTATATACATGGGCCAGATCTTTTTCTGGTGTAAGCTGTCATATCTCCACTGACTTCTACAGTGCTATGGCAATTTACACCAGCTAAGGATCTACCCTTGGCTCTCTGTAGGCCAGCACAGAAATAAGGAGTGATAGCACGGTTATTGGCTGTAATGTGTTTTCGTGTTGACAGTGGCCAAGAATCCCTACACAAGTGTGCAAGGGAGTTCAGAAGCTGCCCCAAAACCTCAGTGTTGCAGTAGTGCTATCCTGTCTAATAGCTATGGACGTTCTCATTTTCCATGTATATTAAGAATATAAAGTCTGAACAGTAATTCCGCAAACCTCTACAAACAAAATAGAGTTCAATTAATAAATATGATGACCCTGAATAAGAAAATCTTCATAAATACATATAAAATAACTTTTAGGTGTATTCCCTGGGGCTCTTTAAATAAGGGGTTCGATTTTGATCAGAAGATGCAGTAACATGGCTGGAGGGCTTTCTAAATGTCAGTAAGCCATGGTATTAAATTACTGCCTTGAAATTCAATCTGGAAGAATGCATTTTATTTACAACCCCTAGTAAAACCATGTTTCAATTTTGCATCTTCTAAGAAGCAAAATAGTGATTACATTTCTTAAAACCCAATATAGCTCCTTGTTAAATTGGGTACAGTGAGCTCCCTTTTTCCTGACGTTCTCCCCCAAAGTTGCTCTTACATGAAATTGGAAAAGGCCTAAAACAATAATCACTTTTGAAAAGTTTCTTCTCTTTTGAAATAAACTAGCAGATCAATAGATATTCCTTCTACTTAAAGTGGGGCATACCACTCACACACAGAACTTTTTCAGTGGCACTGGTATAGGCTCAGCACACAGATGATTTATAATTTGCACGTTGTATAAAACCCATGAAATTGATGAAACCAGCTGTACAAAGTAAAGCACGATGTAAGACTATACAGAAGATACAGAGCTAAGCGATTTCCCATACCAGTAATGTGTGTCAAACACTAGTGTAAGATGACCTGTGATCAGAATTACCATATTGTTCTCCCAATGATTTCCATATCAAAATGTAACTGTTTTACAATAAAATGATATTTTCCCCTAACTGCCAGCTCTGCAAAAACAATATGGGTATAATTATGATAATCTGGAAGTCGAACTTTTTCCTTCTGCATATCACCAGTAATAAAGATTGGTCAGACTAAATGATGTCCTCAGTTACATCTGTGCAATACTATTTCTGTCAATGGGATTGCAGAGGTATGCCTTTCAATTTAGTAGGTAATAATTCTGATAATGATGCACAAGAATGGACAAATCTATCTTACATTCTCTCTTTTACCTTTGTTGGCTTTTCAAAGCTAACAAGAAAAACAAACAAACAACCCACCTTATTTTAATCAGCCAAGTAAGTAGACACAATTCAAAATACATAAGCAGATCTTGTGAGGAAGGTGGTACAATTTTTTACCATTTATGTGATACCGAGTACACTAAATATTAAGAGTGAAATTCTGGCTCTGCTGAAGTTGATGGGAGTTTTGCTATCAACTAAAATGGAGACAGGATTTTCACCTATTTTTTCCCTTTCATACCCACAGCACTCATAGCTGACACAGCTGTCCAGATCCTGTTCTGATGCTGATATCATAGTTATTTTGCAACAGTGCTGGAACATGAATCTGGTTAATAATTGCTTAATTACTTTAAGTGGGTATATTTTGATTTTAGTTATTTGATGAAGTGTAATAAACATTATTATAAGTTAGTGCTTTCAGCACATACTGCTAAAGATGTTGAACATTGGTTAATTTTAGTTACCCATTACCTTTCACATTGTTAATTTAAACGTAACTAAATGTTTTTCAAGCATTTATATTTTGTGCTACATATTTTATTTGTCCATGTACAGCAAAATTCCTTCAAATACAAATCAGTGCAGAAAATTATGTACTGCAGTTTGTTTGATATTCATTTCCCTAATATAGCCTCCTTTTTTATTTTTTTGATTGGTCTACGGGTCTCTTAGCAAATCACCTTTCTGCTACCTTTTTACTACTATTAAATTAATTTCTTTTTTCAAGTACTTCAGTATCAGGAAGCCAGCCAAACTATCAATGGGGCCACTGGACAATCAAGGTACTAAAGGAGAACTCAAGGAAGACCAGGCTGCTGCAGAAAAGCTAGATGAATTCTTTGCATAAGTCTTCACTACAAAGGACAAGAGGGATATTTTTACCCCGAGCCATTCTTTTCAGGTAACAAATATGAGGAACTGTCCCAGACTGAAGTGTCAATAGAGGAGGTTTTTGAACAAATAGATAAAATTAAAACAGTAATAAGTCAACAGGACTAGATGGCACTCACTCAAGAAGTTCTGAGGGAACTTAGACACGAAACTATAGAACTACTAACTGGGTTATCTAACCTATCATTTAAATCAACCTCTGTACCAGATGACGAGGATAGCTAATGTAAAGTCAATTTTTATAAAAGGCTCCAGAAGTGATCCTGGCAATCACAGGTCTGTAAGTCTAACTTCAGTATCAGGCAAATTGGTTGAAACTATAGTAAAGAACAGAATTATCAGACACATAGATGAACACGATATGTTGGGGAGGAGTCAACATGGCTTTTGTGAAGGGAAATCATGCCTCACCAATCTATTAGAATTCTTTGAGGGTCTCAACAAGCATGTGAATATAGCATACTTGGACCTTCAGAAAGCCTTTGACAAGATCCTACACCAAAGACTCAAAGTAAGCAGCCATGGGATATAAGGCAAAATTCTCTCATGGTTCACTAACTGGTTAAAAGATAGAAAACAAAGGATAGGAATGGTCAATTTTCAGAATGGAAAAAAAAAGAAGAGGTAAATAGCAGGGTGCCTCAACGATTTGTACTATTGAGCATATTCATAAATGATCTAGAAAGGGGGTAAACAATGAGGTGGGAAAGTTTGTAGCTATTCTTTATACAGATCTGAGGACATTATCATCATGTGTTTAACAATCTATTGTATCAAAAGGAATGAAAATGCATGCCACCACTGAAATGGTTACCTCCATAAGTTTGGAATCAAATCCTCTGTTGGTTAAACTAAAATGTTATTTTCCCTCCTTCTCTTTTTGAACCATCTCAATTACATACTTCTTCAGGACAAGACTAATTTGGATTCCAACAATATATGCAAAAAATGTTAGTTTACACTTTCCAATGCTTAGTTTTGTTCTAATTTTCTTAAGGTATTCAAACAGGACCTGTGTAGATCTATTTTTATATATCAAGTTTGATTCTTTTTTATGGCAGAGTTTCACAACACTATGAGCACTAATTGCAAACCTTTTTCTGATATGACTGTCACGTGTTTGGCATGACATAATGGAGTTCTTGCCAACAGGGGACAACAAAATCAAGAAGGCCCTGGTAATGTTTAGATTCAAAATTATGCAGTTCAAGAAAGATAGGTAAAATCTTTACTTCCAATAAATGCTCAATCTGAAGCTAGCTTAAAGATAATATAATAAACATTACATTGCACTTGTAACATCAAGCAAAAAGAAAGTATGAAAACAAGATTATGGGGTACCTTCAATTGCATGATAAGTTTCTCTTTTTTTACAGGAAAAATATTTTAAATGGTAGGAGTAAGAGGTTTTACAGTTATTCAATAACCCAAGGTAAATTTAAAGGTCTTTGAATGAGAAAGGAGGCTAAATAAATTAAAAAAAAAGAGTTAACAGAACTCAGTGGCCATTTAGGAAGCAATATCACAACTGCTTAGGGTTACCATCCGTCCGTATTTCCCCGGACATGTCCGGCTTTTGTGTCTCTAAATAGCCGTCTGGGAGGAATTGGTAACAAGGTTAAAATGTCCGGGTTTTTTTTCCTCCCTTGCCTCCCTCCCTCCCTTCCATGCAGAGTGCGGCTGCTGATTGGGCGGCTGGGCCGATTGAGCCGTTCCCATTGGCCTCCAGCAGCCAGAGCCCTTCCCTGCTCCCTCGTCCCTCTGTCTGCAGCCCTGTGTAACACACAAACTGACCCACCGGGCAGCGTGTTTTGCCTACACGTGAAGCCAGAATGGTAAGGGGAGTCGGGGGGGCAGTCAGGGAGTGGGGGAGTGTTGCATGGGTCCCTGGCCTCCACCTGCCACCCCCCCTCTGCGCATCTCCCCTCCCCCGTGGGCCCTCCCTCCCTGCCTGCCTCTCCCTTGCCTGCTTGTACTGCCAGAGCCAGCAGCAACTGCTGTCTGCTGCCCCCGGGTCCTAGCGTCCCCCATCCACTAATGGGAAGACAGGCTGCACCTACCCTGCCCTTCCACCCTAGCCCTGAGCCTCTCCAACGCCCCAAACCCCTCATTCCCCCGCACCCAAATCCTCTCTCCCAGCCCTGAGCTTCCTCCTGCATCATGAACCCCTCATCCCCAGCCCCAGCCAGAGCCCTCATCCCCCACACCCTAATCCTCTGCTCCATCCCTGAGCCCCCTCCTGCACCATGAACCCCTGATCCTCAGACCCACAGCCCTCACCCCTGCATCCCCTATCCCCAAACTCCCTCCCAAACCCCCTCCCCTTCCCACACACTCCCTCCTGCCCTCAAACTCCCTCCCAAAGCCTGCACCTCCTCCCTTTGCATCGCCTCCCACCCCCAAACTCCATCCCAGACCCTGCACCCCTCACCCCCTCCTGCACACCCACCCCCTGCACCCAAATTCTATCCCAGAGTCTGCACCCTGCACCCCGCCTGCACCCTAATCCCCAGCCCAGGACCTGCACCCCAGACCTCCTCCCCACACCCAACCCCCCTCCCAGAGCCTTAGGCAGGTGGGGGGGGTTCTGGGCACCACCAAAATTTCTACAACCCTGCCACCCATGCAAGTGGATAAGGGTCAGGGCAGTCAGGGGACAGGTAGGGTCCTAGGGGGGCAGTTAGGGTGGGGGTTCTCAGCAGGGGCAGTCAGGGGTCAAGAAGCAGGGGGGGTTGGAGTTCTGAGGGGGGCAGTCAGGGGGTGGGAAGTTGGAGGGAGTGGATGGGGGTGGGACGGGTCTAGGGCGGGGCTTCCCCCCCAGCATCCTCTTTTTTGATTGTGAAATATGGAACCCTACAACTGCTTGAAGAGACTAACTGTATCACACATGCATCTGCTTCAGGAAAGCAGCACTGTCTAGTGGATAAAGCATTAAACTCTGACTTTGGAGACCTGGGGTCTATTCTCAGCTCTATCAGTAGGTTGCCTTGAACAAGTCACTTCACCTCCCTATGCTTCAGTTTCCTGATCTGTAAAATGGGGAAAAGGATGGTTACCCCCTTTGTTAAGCACTTTGAGGCCTACTGATGAAAAACATACAACAGCTAGTTGTTATTACTATTATGTAGGGTCAATGATAGCAACTGTTCTGTTCCCACACTCAAAATATTCCCCATTCCAATGTGCATGCAGGAGCACCTCAGTGCTCCTTTTTGTGGTGCTAATGGTTCATCTGATAAGTCACTTATGTTAGGACTGAGAAACGCCATTCATCCCAGAAGTCTCATGGCACTTGAGTAAGTGCAAACAGCATTGCTCCAGACTTATTATTCTTTAAGCCTAATAATGCTATAATTGAAATGTACAGCAGTCAGTTCCATCTTAACTTAATTTGCAAATGGATCTCGTTGCTACTAATATTGTAGGATAGCTACCTAAAAGTTCAAATCTGCTTTGGAGATAGGAAAAGATATGGTACAATATGCACACAAAGCTATATCATCAAGGACTTTATTTTAAAAAACACCCTTATTAATGTCTAGTAACATTCATGGTAAAAATCACATTTAATTCAAATGGGTGGCTCTTACTAAAAAAACCCCAGTGTTAATTTACCAACTTGCCACAGGGCTAGGTCATTATGCATTTGATTACATTGTCCTAACTATTTTTTTAATGACAGAACAATACAAAGGACACTAATATTAGAAGCATCTACATCTCACATTTATCCAACTCCAGAGAGATAATGGCTCCTCGACTATATAAAAAGGACAACAAAATATAGCATTGTAATTAAAGTTCAACACCAATGTTAACCACCAGCTTACCTCTGCATTTCCTCTGGTTTTAGAAGTATTTTTCTCCTGCTGAATGGGAATTAAAGGTAAGCCTCCAATCTTTGGATTTTTAGTTATAGACTGCTTTCTTGCTTTTCCAACTGGTGGCCATATATCACTGTGCTGTAGAAACAAAATTCCTTATTCTTGGCATGCAATTTTATTATGATATATACACTGCTTTTTACATACAAAACTTTCTTAGTAAGACTATATACTATGCTCTACTATCGCTCCACATAAAACTGACTTTTTTTTTTAAGATAACAGGAGTGTGTTTTTTATAACTATGTTGATGCTTCTACAAATGCATCAGAAGTATTGCTGGAGGACTGCAAGATGCTAAGTGAATAGAGCTTTAAGGTCTCAGTACACTGTCTATGTTCCAGAGGTGTTCCTCCACACTATATATCAAAATATCAAAACATATCTATTGGCAATAGAACAAAAATCAATATTTAGGAAAACAAATTTATCTCCACCTCTACCTCAATAGAACGCTGTCCTCGGGAGCCAAAAAATCTTACTGCGTTATAGGTGAAACCACATTATATTGAACTTGCTTTGATCCACCGGAGTGCACAGCTCCGCCCCCCTGGAGCACTGCTTTACCGCGTTATATCCGAATTTGTGTTATATCGAGGTAGTGGTGTATTTGTTTTTTAGCTCCAAAATTCTACATAAATTGTATATATAAATGCAATTATCTGACCAATATGAAAATAAATGTTTAAGCATAAGGGAACATTTATACTATTCATTTATTACTGTAAGTTAGTTATCATAACAGTTATGGTTCAGACTTCCAAGGAAATTCAGGGGATTTAGTCATACATCTTCCCCTCATCCCAAAGGGTTAAATGTACTGAGTAGAAAATCTTTAAAAATCTTAACCTACAACATGTAATCTCCTCATGGTAGAAACATAAAAAGAGGTAGACAGCAAGTAGAACACACCACTTCTTTGGGTGAAGGGATAAATTACATTTTAGTGTAAAGAATTATGGGTGAGATTCACTAGGGAGACTTAGGCATTGCAACACTCACCTGGTTTCAGACCTCTCCCGATGAAGCTTTTCCACTGCGTAGAAATAATCATTGAGGCAGGAGGACTTGAGTCTCTCACCTCTGAGGTGTGTACCCTAACAATTGGGCTAGAGAGTCGCACTAATTTTCTTGGTGCCCAATGAATATTTAATTATTTAAACAAAGTGAGACAGCTTTAATGAGAGAGATTGAGGGAGACCCACCCCAACATGGCCAATAGCTCAGTGGTTAGTGACCACGCCCAGGAGGTGGGAAACCCCATTTCAAATCTCTGCTCCAAATCAGCCCAACAGAGATTTCAATCCAGGTCTCCCACATCCTGAGTGCTCTAAGCATTGGGCTAATGGACACACCACTTCTTCCTCCTGCTTTGTGTGGGTTTAGGCATACTTTGCGCATGTCTACTGGAACGGGCCCCAAAAGCAAGATAAGTGTGGGGAGAAATGCCTATTTTGTGAATTGCTGAGAGTTAGGCACTGGGCAATGGCAGGAGTTAGATGGCTGTGTGCATGCCAAACTAGTGAATTTAAGGTGGTCAGGTGGAACCTGAATGTGAGACTTCAGTGCTTAAGTCTCCTTTGTGAATCCCACCCTGAGTGTCTGTAACAGTTTTAATTGAATGGTAAATAATAAATTATTAATATTTGTAACTCATTAGACAAAATTAAAATGTACTTATTCACAGTTCTGGCTCATCTAGGTGGCTCTTGTCAACAGAAATATATCAAAATATCTTTGTCTTTTCAGAAGAGAACATATAATATATCAAGTCCATTTTGTAAATATTATTCAAGTGCGAAGAGTCTGTAGATTGGTCTTGCAAAGCACAAAGCGACAGGGATAAGAGAAAGAGTATGTGTATGCTGCCATTAGTACATGGCCTCTAAATTCAGGGGGGCAAGATATGTTTATCACTCAGGTTTATAACTTGGAGATCATCTTCGACTCTTCCTTCTTGACATGCCCAAATCTTGCAGCTTCTTCCTTCACAGCATATTATAACTAAAGAACTGTAACCATTCCTCAGTTATGCCATTAATCCCTGATGGATTCAATGAGGTGGAAGGCCTCTGGGAAGGTTGAGCTCAGAGAAACAGGCAGTGTTTTCATTGCATTTATCCGAGAATGACTGCTGTCATGATGGATGTAGAATGTTGTTTCAAAGCAACTGAAGAGAGAATATTTGGTGCTCAATTTACAGTGATTTCTGAAATTCTCCATGAAATATACTGCAAGAATTCTGCATGTATTTATTTAGTTTAAAAGGGTCACAGATTCAACTGGCTTTCATAAAGTGGTCTGTGGAGAAGAACCCTTAAACCATTCCAAATAACAAAATTTTCTTTCTAAGCAAAGAAACAAGGCTCCCTTAATTGAAGTATTAAGCAGAAGAATTACTGCCCATGTACTTGAAGGTGTATCTTCATCTGGGTGCTAATTTTGGCTTTACTTGTCAGCCTCATGATGTGCTCAGAGGAATACATGCACACAGATATTAGAATTGGAAAATATCTTTTTTGCTCATCTTCCCATCAATACCATATTTCCTAGATAGCTGTGTTAAGTGCTTTTTGTCCAGACTAGTTTTATTCAATTCAAGACTGGGCTTGAACTATAGCCCATGGGATGACCATAAACAAAACAATGATCCTATTTTAGGCATTTTTTTACTGTTTACCAATCAAAATACAAAATGAATAATCTCCATACTAACCCAACTTTCTCTAATTGAAGCCAGAGAACTAGAATAATTAGGTTATACAAACGCCCCCCAGGTTACACAAACCCGACTTACGCAAATCCGCACTTACGGAAAAAGTTCTGTAAGCTAGAATTTTTTTTTTTTGGCATAATGGTCGGGTATATGTTTCCGACTTACGCAAAATTCGAGTTACGCAAGGCATTCCGGAACGGAACGCTTGCGTACGTTGGGGAGCGTCTGTAGTGAGATAAAATTTACAATACTATGGTACCTACCTCATCAGAGGAGGGGAAAAAAAGGATTAATACGTAATATCTTCCCTGAATACTACACTGTTCAGCTAAACACAAAAAGTTTCTATGGAGTAAAAGAAAATGGGTCTCCATCACCGAGTTAGGCTTCTTCCACTTCTAACGGCAAAGCCTCTACCTTTGGATAATTTAATGCAAAATCTTGACACATATATGCCTTCTTTACATTCATCTTGAAGTTCAAATCTAGATTCATCACATCATTCAAACAAATGAAACCTACTGTCTAAAATTCTATCCACAGAAATGTGTTCAGATACCATGCCAATGCGTCTTGTATAAGAACAGAAAGCATAATAATTTTAAACATGGTCATCATTGAAATGCTGATTCAGGGTAACAAATCCAGCTTACATACTTACAATGTTTTTTCTAATCTAATCTATAGTGGTGATGAGGATTAACTTCGTACCAGAGACAAACACTTGCATGTAAAAAGCATTCTGAGATTTTACATCTTCAAGTACTGATTTTACAGCAAATAATATTTTACCATGGAAAAATAGATTAGTTGTGTCTCATTACCGCCTAATGGCACAAATAATTCATGGTGTTGCTACATCTGCTAAAGACCAGAATGCTGAATAAAACTGTTCACTTAATACAGTCTGTTAATATTGTTAATTTATATACTGCATATCATGAGCAAGGCTGCAATTTAGTCATGGAGGTCACGGAATCCGTGACTTTCAAAGTCCTCTGTGACTTCAGCCATTGCCTGCTGGGAGCTGCAGTGTCCCCTGCTGCCTGCGGGCAGGTGGCAGTGGGGACCTCAAGAGCTCCCGACCGCTGTGAGTGGTTGGGGGAGCTCCCGCAGCTCCTAGCTGCGGCAGAAGGCGGGGAGGACTCCCACAGCTCGGAGCAGCCAGCAGAGAGGGACCCTGAAGCTCCGAGCCCCCTGGGCTCGGAGCTCCAGGGTCCCTCTCTGCTGGCTGGGGGGGGGGGGGGGCCTGGAGCTCCCAGCCTGCCCACAGCTGACCAGGCTCCCCATTTTGTCATGGATATTTTTAGTAGAAGTCAGGGACAGGTCACAGGCTTCTGTGATTTTTCATTATTGCCTGTGCCCTGTTACTTTTACTAAAAATATCTGTGACAAAATCTTAGCCTTAATCATGAGTAATGAGATGACAGTTTTCAAAGAAAAATAATTGAGGAATATGCTGAAGTTGGAAGAAAAAAAAAAAGTAGCAACGTGCATTCTTCTGTTTAAACAATTCCCAAAAGATATTAACTGCTTCTGTAAGTCTTCATTCCAGATTGATTAAACAAATACATTTCACTCCATACTTGTTGGTCTCAGAGTTGTAACATTATCTTTCTTGTGATCTTGCATCAATAGGACTTGAACAGAGTTACTAAGCATTGGATGAGTTGTTTTTAAGTAACCTATGTCAATAACCTGTGAACCTATTCATTGAGACACTACCCTTGTTATCCCCATGAGATGTATTTCCGATTTGGTAGCTGTTTCCATGGAAACCACAATAGTTACTTCGCTTGGAGGAGCTGAATAAGACACGGTTTTGAAAAGTCTGTTGCTTCCGAGACGTATATTACACATCCCACTTCCACTATTTACAAAGGTCAAAGACAGACTCTCCCTCAGTCCATGATTATATAGTATGTATTGCAATAATCATGTGTTCATTCTGTATTATATACTCAGAACACAAGCAGGATAATCAGATATATTTATTTTTTTTATAAAAAAATGTACATTAACAATGAAATAATTTTTTAATAGAATGGCAGCCTGTGAGGGCTGCTAACTATTACATTCTCAACTTTAATATTGCCATAAGTGCACACTACACAGTAAATTCTAAACAACTTACGACTCCCTCCACAATCAGATCTCCTTGAATATACTGCATTATATTGTTTGATATGGCTGTATAACAACTTCCACATGAAGAAAAAGGAAGCCAAATTTAACAGCGACGTCTACTTCCACATTTGTCACATGTTTATTTTCTCATCTTCTCCCCAGGGGAGCAGTGGAATGTTTTGGTTTGAAATTTATACACACACACACACACATTGCCATATGTTTATATTAGAGAAGGAAAGGTCAAAGAAATGTGCCTTGCATTTAGAGGGGAAGGTGGTGAGGTTTGTGATGGTCCTTACTTCCTGTGAGAGCTCATGCTTCATTCTTGGGTCAGCTCCTGAGAAAGCTCTGCACAAACAAAGCTTTACCTTTGTTACAGAAAGTCCCAAAGACCATCTTCAGGTTAAAAAAAGAATCACCTTTGATCAAATAGTAAACATGAGAAAAGACAGTTACCTTTTTCGTAACCGGTGTTCTTCGAGATGTGTTGCTCATGTCTATTCCACAAAAGGTGTGCGTGCTCGCCATGTGCACTGGTGCCGGAAGTTTCTCCCCTAGCAGTACCCATAGGGGAGTGCCCCAGTGACCCATGGAGTGGTGCCTCCAGTGTGCGCTCACCCCACCCTCAGTTCCTTCTTGCCAGACAACTCTGACAGAGGGGAAGGCGGGATGTGGAATAGACATGAGCAACACATCTTGAAGAACAACAGTTACGAAAAAGATAACTGTCTTTTCTTCTTCGAGTGATTGCTCATGTGTATTCCACAATAGGTGATTCCAAGCTATATCTGTTGGCGGTGGGAAGGAGTTCACAAACTCTTGGGACAGAGAATGGCCCTTCCGAACCCGGCGTCCTCCCTGGTCTGAGAGACAATCGCATAATGCGAGGTGAACATGTGAACTGAAGACCACGTGACAGCTCTACAAATGTTCTGAATGGGAACATGGGCCAAAAAGGCAGTCGATGAGGCCTGCGCCAGAGTCGAGTGCGCCCTCACAATTGGCGGCGGAGAGATTCCCGCCAGGTCATAACAGGTACAGATTCACGAAGTGATCCAGTTGGAGAGTTGCTGAGTGGAGATCGGCCGACCTTTCATGCGCTCGACCGAGGTGATGAACAGTTGCGAGGACTTTCTGAATGGCTTAGTCCGCTCCAGGTAGAAAGCCAGAGGCAGTCTCACATCCAACGTGTGGAGGCGGCGCTCCTCACTGGACGCATGGGGCTTGGGGCAGAGGACCAGCAGAAAAATGTCCTGACCCATGTGATAGGCGGAGACCAGCTTCAGCAGGAACAAAGGGTGTGGGCAGAGCTGGATCTTATCTTTATGAAACACCGTGTACGGGGGCTTGGAGGTCAGGGCCTACAAGACGTGATTGCAACCAGGAAGGCCACCTTCCACGAAAGGTGTGACCTGGAGCACGAGGCTAGTGGCTCAAACAGGGGCCCCGTGAGATGGGCCAACACCAGATTAAGGTCCCACTGCAGCACAGGGGGCCTAACATACAGGAAGAGGCGATCCAACCCCTTAAGGAATCAGCCAGTCATAGCATGGGAGAATACCATGTGGCCCTGCACCGGCAGATGGAAGGCCGATATGGCCGCCAGGTGTGCCTTGACCAACGAGGGCACCAGGCCCTGGGCTCTAAGGTGAAGGAGGTAGTCCAGAATAAGCTGATCAGAGCAGCCACCATGGAAACGCCCCTCTCGTCCACCCATCTGGAAAACCGAGATCACTTTGCCAAGTAGGCTCGGCGCATGGAGGGTTGCCTGCTTTCTAGGAGGACACACTGAACCCCTTCCATGCACATCCTTTCCTCCCTACCTAACCATTGAGCAGCTATGCCGTGAGTGGAGTGCCGCTAGGTTGGGGTGGAGGAGGCGGCCTGGGTGAGCAGGTCCAGGCGGGATGGCAACGGTCACAGCAGGGGGAGCACCAGGCCCATGAGGATCCCGTACCAATGCCCCGGTATGGCCCAGGCAGCAATCAGAAGGACCCAGGCCTTGTCCGTCTTTATCTTTTCCGGGACCTTGCCGATCAGTGGGAATGGGAGAAAGGCATAGAGAAACTGGATTCACCAGGACAGGAGGAAGGCATCAGAGATAGCGCCCCGTCCCAGCCACACCCCCGGAGCAGAACCCAGGACAGCGACAGTTCTGCCGAGTCACGAACAGGTCCACCTGGGGAGTTCCCCATGCTTGGAAAAGTCTATGCACCACCTCTGAGTGGAGAGAACACTTGTGCTAAGAGAAGAAGTCCCTGCTCAAGCAATCTGCCCGCGCGTTCTGGACGCCCGGTAGATGGAAGGCCCGTAGGCAGATGTCGTGGGCTATTCAAAAGTCCTACAGCCTGAGAGCTTCGCGGCAGAGGATCGGGCCCCACCTTGTCTGTTGATGTAGAACATCGAGGCCATGTTGTCCATGAGGACCCTGACCACCAGGTGTGAGCGGAAGGCCATGCACACCAGCCGTACCGCCCTGAGCTCCTTGACGTTTATGTGAAGGGTCAGATCCTGAGCTGACCACAGGCCTTGGGTCTGAACATTCCCCACATGGGCCCCCCATCCCAAGTCCGACGTGTCAGACACCAGTTCCAGTGACGGGGCCCTGCCCCGAACAGAACCCCTTGGAGCATGTTTCTCGGGGAGGACCACCACCATAGGGAGGTGATAACTGGCTTGGGCACCGTGAGGACTTTATCCGTCCTGTGCATGGCCTGGGAGAACTCAGAGGCCAGCCAGAGCTGGAGTGGCCTCATCCTGAGTCTGGCGTGACGGACCACATACGTGCACGCCGACATGTGACCCAAGAGCTGGAGGCGCACACTGGCGGTTGTTACCAGAAATCTTGTGACCGTGTCGATGAGCCCCTTCAGGGTCTTGAACCTGTCTGGTGGGAAGGAGGCTCTGGACAACGAGGCATCCAGGACCACCCCTATAAACTCTATGCGTTGTACCGGGACTAACGTGGACTTGGTGTTTACCAACAAGCCCAAAGTGGTGCACGTGGACAGAAGGAGTGCCACGTGATCCCGTGATGACCTACGACCGGGAGCTGCCCTTGACCAAACAGTCGTCCAGATAGGGGAAGATCTGGACCCCCCGGTGCCTAAGGTAGGCTGCCACCACCAACATACATTTCGTGAATACCCTGGGGGCAGTGGACAGGACAAACCAGAGTACCGTAAATTGGTAGTGTTCCTGCCCCACTGTGAAACGGAGGAAGCATCTGTGCCTCTCGAATATATGAACATGTAAGTACGTGTCCTGCAGATCGAGGGTGGCGTACCAGTCCCTGGGATCCAGGGAGGGGATGATGGAGGCCAGGGAGACCATGCGGAACTTGAGTTCACCGTGTAATGGTTCAGGCCTTGCAGGTCCAAGATGGCCTGAGCCCCCCTTTGGCCTTCGGGATAAGGAAATAGCGGGAGTAGTACCCTTTGCCTTTGAACTCCCCCGGTACCACTTCCATCGCTCCTTGGCCGAGGAGCCGCCCCACCTCCTGCTTGAGCAGAGCCTCGTGCGAGGGGTCCTTCAGGAGGGACGGGGGAGGCAGTGGTTGGACGGGGGTGGGAGGGGAGGTAAACTGGAGGATGTAGCCCCGGGAGATGGTGTTGAGGACCACATACGTGCACGCCTCTGTGGGCGCCTCTTATAGTCCTGGGACTTCTTATAAGCGGTCTCGTATTTTGACTGGGTGGCCTGAGCGGGAGTCTGCTGCAGCTTGAACTTAGGTTTAGCCAGAGCCGGAACATAGAGACCCAGAGTCTGGAGAGCTGTGCAGGAGTCTTTCAGGCCATGCAGCTTTGTATCCATTTGTTCTGCAAACAGAGCTTTGCCGTCAAACGAGAGGTCCTGCAAGGAGGTCTGCGGCTCACTGGACAGCCCTGAGAGCAGGAGCCATGACGCCATTCTCATGGACACTGCGGAGGCCACGGACCACGCGGCCGTGCCCCCTGCATCTGAAGCTGCCTGCAGGGTTGCCCTGACAGCTGCTGTGCCCTCTTCCACCAGCGCTTTGAACTCCTTCCTGTCGTGCTGCTGGAGGGAGTCCTTGAACTTGGGCAGAGAGCCCCACAGATTGAACTCATACCAGCCCAGGAAAGCCTGGTGGTTCGCCACCCTTAATTGGAAGCTAGAGGATGAATAAATTTTTCTTCCAAATGAGTCCAGCCCGGAGCCTAATGTCCCATTCTCTCTTGGTCGGAGGCTTAAACGACTTGCAAATCTTGCAGCGATCACTGAGATGGGTTTCCCCCAAACAGCGTATGCAGTACACGTGCAGATCACTCAGTGGCACAGATCTCCTACAAGTGTTGCACAACTTAAAACCTGGGGCCCGAGGCATGCCCTTGCCTGGACGCTCTAAACTAACTAACTAACTACGGGTACCATAAACTGAACGAACAAGCAGTTTTGGGGACAAGCCAGAGCAAAGATGGAGCAGAGAAGTTCCGAAGCACCTTCACTGGCGGCAAGACGGAACAGAGGGTGAGGAGAGCATGCAGAGCCCCTTATACCGCACCATGGAGGCGCCACTCCAGGGGTCGCTGGGGTGCTCCCCTACAGATACTGCTAGGGGAAAAACTTTCAGCACAGGTGCACGTGGTGAGCACGTACATCTATTGTGGAATATATATGAGCAATCACTGAAAGAAGAAATGTCACATCCTAAAGTTTATTAACTGTGAAAATCTCCTCTCCTTCTGTTCAGCCATGGTCTGGGTAGTGAGAGGGTGTTTGTCAGTAGTGGCAGGGGAGGGGTCATCTCATGTGGGGTTGGGGCAGTAGGAAATACCTACCCAAAATCCCACTTAGTGGTGTAAGGATATAACTGGGTATGAAAATATCCCAGATGTAGGTGGCCATTTCTGCACCTACTTACTATCCACATCCCATTTATCCCTTGGCTATTCAGTGGTTTGCTGCTGATGATGTGTCTCTTTTCAGTGCTTTATGTTCAGTTGGTACCCTTTTTACAAAGCCAGGAAGGGTTTTTTCTGTCCCTCCAACTGGTGAGCAGAATGTGGGTTTTTAGCCTCACCCAAAGAAACTTGGGAAAATTAGCTAGAGAGAGAGTTTATTTTGTCAAATTTTATTTTTCTTATTACAACTGCATGGCAGCTGGGGGGTGGGGGAGAGAAAGAGCTTCAGCGTCTTACACAGAAAGAGGCACCTCATCATCTCTCACATAAGGAAAGGACAAAGAAAGATTTGGCAGTTTGGGTGCCAGATTTCTGGGGTGGTTCCACGCAAGGTGACTCTTAAACATTTAGCATGCCCTCCATGGCCACATCTTGGTGAAATGCACTGGACGTAAGCCACTGGACAGTTTTACTTAAAGTAGTGTAGGGAAAAATCCACTTGAAATCCTCTCCTGGTTGCACTACAACCATGTTATGCAAGTTGTAGAGGCTTTAGCTGAAATCCTGGATGTGGTGTGATGCTAACTGTGATGCTGGTGTGACTGCTGCGTCTTTTTCAATACTTTCTTGACAAAGAAAATGGGCATTTTGCTCTAACTAGCATTACAACAGCCCCCAGCAAAACAGGCAGCATTTTCTCCCCCCATATGGTGATGGTGCACCAGACTGGAAGCCAGGAAGTCTCAAGTTCTATACCCATCAATTAATCGGGGTTATGAAGATATTTAGCATCGGTGAAACCTGAAAACGGACAGAATTTTAAACACTCGCTGCCACAGGCAGACAAAACGGTCACACTCTATACAGGGATGACATTTGCAAACACCTCACCTCTGGCATCTAAAATATCAATTTTCTCTTAGCCCTGTTGAATTTTTATTTTCACCACAAGTAAGTATTATCTTATTTGTTACGCTAGGGAGACATTTTCAGAAGTGTCTAAGTGACTTAGTGTCCTTTGGACTTACAGTTCTAAGTGCCTACATCTCTTGAACATGCAACTTAGGCACTTTTGAAGATTTTACATTAGCAGAATAAAGCTGAGAAAGGCTAAGGACAACGTTTTCAAATCTGCTTGCTTAAAGTTTTCTATTTCTGAAAAATAGCTAAATTTTCAGAAGTGCTGAACACATGCTACTCCCAATACTTGGCACTTCTGGAGATCAAAAACACCTAGCTGCCCAAATATGGATACAGGCACCCAAATTTAAATGTTGTCTGATATTTCCAAGCCTCAGTGACCTAATATGTAAAATTTAATACTTCCTTATGAAGGAATCGCAAAAGTCAACATTTGTCAACTGTTACCCACAGTGACTTTGCCAAGAAACATCCTGAATCCTCATGGAAAAAAGTAGAAGAAACTCTGATGCAAATATAGCACCATTTTCAAGATTCCCGCTAAATGGCTGCGTGTATAGATCTCCACTCTGGGTGAAATTTTCCACCATCTCTTTTAGTCCCTATCACCACTACCCAAGCACATTAAAATCCTTTTGTATGGATGTGTTCTTGAGCTGCCACTCAATCATACCCCACCTTCCCTACAACCTAGTAGCAGGTATCTTGCTATTTGGGGCCAGGATTTCACCCAATATGTTTACAGGTGGGCAAGTGGGTTGCCTCTCTTTGTCCAGATTCTCTGCAACACAAAAGAAAACCCAGGAGAACTCTATGTACTCCTCCCAAAAAACTACAGCTCAAGCAGTTATTATCTATCACTCTAAGCACTTGAGTGATAGCACATAGCTGGGCTAAGTCCACATCTTCTTGTAGTTGTATGACCTCAAGCATTTCAGTAACATTACTGGCTTCACAGCATTATTCTTTTTGCTACAATGTATGGTTCATTCAGAACATCCTTCCATACATTTAATTGTTTTGCAGATAAGTACAAATTACTGGTGAAACTCAGCGATTCACCGCTAAATATGAAATGTAGAGAATTTTAAAAAATCTTATTTCCTCTGACCAAAGTATTACCTGTGCATTGAAAATACTGGTCATCCACTCCATCTGTGTATCCTGTCCATCACAACACATGTGCCTACAATACAATATGTGGTATCATTAAAATAAACAGATTAATGAAGTATCGAACTGTAATTGTCACATACCACAGAAGCAGTTCTTGTTTTGACATTCAAAACCTACTTGGATTTCTCTTAATTATTTAATGTTGTTAGCAGCGCCGTATTATTGCCTAGGCCGACAAGGCCTAGGCCTAGGGCGGCAAATTTGCAGGGGCGGAAGCTCCCCTCCATGCCCCGCCCCCCTGCTCCAACTCACCTCCGCGTCCTCTGCAAGCGTGCCACCGCGTCCTGTTTCTCTCCCCTCCCAGCACTTGCGCCGCGAAACAGTGTTTCGTGGGGCAGGGAGGAAGGGGGGAGAGGGGGAACAGCGCGTGCTGGGGGAAGAGGCGGGGCCGGGGATTTGGGGAAGGGATCCAATAGGGGAAGGGAGGGGGCGGAGACTTTGGGGAGGGGGTTGGAATGGGGGCGGGAAAAGGGCGGAGTCGGTGCAGGGCCAGGGCGGCATTTATTTCCCGGCCTAGGGGCGGCAAAATTATTAATCTGCCACTGGTTGTTAGTATTTTATTATTTACATTTTACACATAAGAACTTCTAAAATATATATTAAATGCATATTATGAAAAGACTGAGGATCCAATCCAGGAATCCGTCCTTATTCTACAAAAACTGAAGCACCTGTTTAACTTTAAGCATATGCTTAGTTCCTGGTATTTCAAATCACAGTTTTAAGCCTGTGCTTTGGGGCTTTGCTGAACAGGGATCTTAGCAAGGATATGAAACTGACAGCTTAAACTAAAAGTTATTGCAACAAATCAACCAATAATTTTTGGTAATGGGTAAAAATTAAACAAAAACAACACACACACATTAGGTTTCAAGGACACTATTTAAAAAATGTTGACACTAAACAGGCAAACACACATTTGTTGGTGTTGGTTACTTACCAGTGGTGCTTTTCAGAATATACTGTAAGACCCCAGCTGAAAAAAATAAAACTCCACATTAAAAATAAATATTTATTTATTTACCAGAAACCAAAGCCATAACAGAGAACTGAATGCTAACTTCGGGGTGCTTGCCAAATATTCCATAGGGAAGTTAATTTTACATGGAGATTACACCTCAAAAGCTATTGCAAGAAGTTTAATATGTGATTCTAATCTGAAAAGCATTTTCATTTAAAATGGCCTTATGGGGTTCCATGTTTATTGTCTCAATGATTTGATATCAACTATGCTCTATTTACAAGTTGTGACAGGACCTTTTCATCTAACTAGCAGGTCTGTCAACTCAGTCAAGCTGGGCTCCTTTTACCTCATGAATCATCAAAACAGCAACAAAGTTTCATAGATCAAATTATGCTCTCAGTTATGTCTGTGCTACCCCATACATTTTATAGTTTCAGTAACACCTATGCAACCTCATGGAGTTATACTTGGGTAATTTGTTGGAATTAATGTAACTTATTAGGAATTCTTTGATGATATACAAAATGGAATAGAATCCAGCTCATTCGGCCTTAGCTGTGTAGGTTCTGCAGGGCTGCTGTGAGTTTAAAAAAAGCATTTTTGTCACTAAAGTAAGAAAAGCTATGACTGAATACACACAAGGAACACAGCTGAGACAAGAGATGTCATTTTTACATGTTCACTTTCAAGAGGAACACTGATATTTAGTCCTCTACAAACACTTTGAGATCCTTTGATGAAGGTGCTATAACAGGCCAAAGTATTCCTACTAGCAGTGATAGGGACATGGATTTGAAGCAGGTGGGGCAACTAGTGAGGGCAGTCAAGTGAAGGCTTGGTTTCTAGAATGAAGTCAGGCAATATAATCTAATATATAGCACTGCCCCATTTCTAGTGGTGTGAGAGACCAGATCAATCAGCTGAGAGTTTGTAAGGCTGGGGTAAGAAAAATAAATCATAGAGCGGAGAAAAAAAAAGAAAGGTGAAATGGGACCAGACAATAAGATGGCAGAATGAGCAAAAACAGAAGGAAAGACAAAGTCAGCAAGAGCAAACGACCGCATGCACACACTGACACACACAATAGGGCAGAAAAGTTAAGAGGACAACCATATGAACAGCTCTGCAGTGAGAGACATTGGTTTGATGCCAGCTTCTGTCACCTCTGAGGCCTGGGCAGAGCCGGTGGAAGGATGTTTCGCGCCCTAGGCGAAACTTCCACCTTGCGCCCCCCCGTCCCCGAGCCCCTGCCCTGAGGCGCCCCTCCCCCCCCCCCCGGCAGCCCCCCCCCTCTGCCCTGAGGCGCTCCCCCCTGCGGCAGCCCCCCCACCCAATCAGCTTAGGCGCCGCAAGCCTGGGGGGGTGGGAGAAGTGACGGCGTGCTCGGGGAGGAGGTGGGACAGGGGTGAGCTGGGGCGGGGAGTTCCCCTGCGTACCACCCCCCGCCCCCTTGCTGCAGGCGGCCCTCCCCGTGCTCCTCTGCCCCAGCTCCCTCTGTCTAAATGCCGGCAGCGACCGGGGCGGCCGAAGATCCGGCCGCCGCGGTCGTTGCCGAAGAAAATGGCGCCCCCCAAATCCTAGTGCCCTAGGCGACCGCCTAGGTCACCTAAATGGTTGCACCGGCCCTGGGCCTGGGTGTGCGCTAAGGGACAGAGTGCTCTGCCTCTGAAGATAGGAGACCTACTAGTCTCCAGCAACTAACCTGACTCGGTCAGGAGTGCCACTAACTGACTTAAATACAAAGAAAAGTCACAGCAATGTGAAACCTGGAGAAGGAAAATCCTTCATTGAGGACCCAGGGACTGGCACCAAAGGTCAGGACTAGTAATCTTTTTTGGCACACTAAAGGTGTGCCCACCATTGGAATGCAGGATACATGCTACAAGACTAAATTGAGCTAGTAACAATTACAGCCACAACAGAAAACACACTTCAGATTAAGAAAACCAATCAATAAAGTAATTTTCTAACACAGAAGAGTTAACACAGAACACAGGACCAGACAGCATCAGAACAAGTAATATTATGGAGAGCAATTCCATTCAGAATAAGGGACAGACTTCACTTGATTTCCTGATTTTGTGTGCGCTTGTGTCTGTGCGTGTGCGTCTGTGTGGTGTTCCATCACAAAACTCTAGTATTTTGCTATACAGAACATAACCCCATTTCTTTTCTAATCTTACTTTGTTGGTGGCTTCATTTTCTTCTTCACTCCAAGATAAAGTTTCAGTGAACTGAGGGGCAGCACTTTTTCAGGTTTGCTAGTCTGTGAATGAACATAAGTTTCTAATTACTGCATTAGAAATGTACAAAACAGAATGGTTTATAAAAGCCCAATCCCCTTTTTTCTTCCTTTGGGGGTTCTCTATTCTTATCTTTTCATTATGGGTCACTATTTCTAATTTTTCTACCTCCCCCCTATCACCTTTGGGGAAATAATCAAACCTTACAGACCTAGTATAATTATATACGTGTATAAGGTATATGAGTTTCACAGCTCCAGCTTGAGGCTAGGAGATTGAAGTGAAGTTGAAAAATTTTCCAGTAGAAAAAAAAAGAGGCACATTTGAGTGTCTCATACATGGAGCATAAAGCCACATTGTCAAGGTGCT